>NW_022990757.1:72136-211086 GCF_902827175.1 Gymnodraco acuticeps
TTGATGTAGAAGAGACATGAAGAAGAGGGGACACATGTTGATGTAGAAGAGACACGAAGAAGAGGGGACACATGTTGATGGAGAAGAGACACGGAGAAGAGGGAACACATGTTGATGTAGAAGAGACATGAAGAAGAGGGGACACATGTTGATGTGGAAGAGACATGGAGAAGAGGGGACACATGTTGATGTAGAAGAGACATGAAGAAGTGGGGACACATGTTGATGTAGAAGAGACATGAAGAGGGGACACATGTTGATGTAGAGGAGACATGAAGAAGAGGGGACACATGTTGATGTAGAAGAGACATGAAGAAGAGGGGACACATGTTGATGTAGAAGAGACATGAAGAAGAGGGGACACATGTTGATGTAGAAGATACATGAAGAAGAGGGGACACATGTTGATGTGGAAGAGACACGAAGAAGAGGGGACACATGTTGATGGAGAAGAGACACGGAGAAGAGGGAACACATGTTGATGTAGAAGAGACATGAAGAAGAGGGACACATGTTGATGTGGAAGAGACATGGAGAAGAGGGGACACATGTTGATGTAGAAGAGACTAGAAGAAGTGGGGACACATGTGATGTAGAAGAAGAGACATGAGGAGGGGACACATGTTGATGTAGAGGAGACATGAAGAAGAGGGGACACATGTGATATAGAAGAGACATGAAGAAGAGGGGACACATGGTGATGTAGAAGAGACATGAAGAAGAGGGGACACATGTTGATGTAGAAGAGACATGAAGAATAGGGGACACTTTGATGTAGAAGAGACATGAAGAAGAGGGGACACATGGTGTGTGATAGAAGAGACATGAAGAAGAGGGGACACATGTTGATGTAGAAGAGACATGGAGAAGAGGGGACACATGTTGATGTAGAGAGACATGGAGAAGAGGGGACACATGTTGATGTAGAAGAGACATGGAGAAGAGGGGACACATGTTGATGTAGAAGAGACATGAAGAAGAGGGAAACACTGTTGATGTAGAAGTGAGGACATGAATAAGAGGGGACACATGTTGTTTAATGTAGCAGAGACATTGAAGAAAGAGGGGACACATGTTTGATGTAGAAGATGACGATGAAGAAGAGGAGTGACACATGTTGATGTTGAAGAGACATGAAGAAGTGGATTTTGCATAATAAGGTGACCTTTAAAGCTTTTTGCTTTTGCATTGGGAACATTTGATAAACGTTTAACATAAATGCATCTCTAAAGATGAAACAAGTCGACTTACTGAGATACAATGTGAAATTCTCCAATATATTACAAAAAGTGTATAAAAGTATGTATATTTATGTAACAGGACATTTTTGTCCAGTACAAGTGATAATGTTACTCGACACAACACTATTAAACACCTAATAGAGTCGTCCAAATAATTGTTATTAGATATATTATATGTATTATAATATCCACCACTAGTAGGGGATTTAACTACTGGAAGAAATGATCCCTCCAAAGAGTCAATATCTTTCCTCAACACAAATAGAGGTGAGATTTTAGCTCCCTATGTTGAAGTTCACTGTTGTTTTGTGGGCAGAATGACGTCCACAGAGCCATCCAGCGGACGAACTCGGCCATGTTCAACCAGGTTCTGATCCTGATCTGCACGCTGCTCTGCCTGGTGTTCACCGGGTGAGGAGGATTTGAGCTGTTTGTAAAGTCTGGCTGTGCTTCTGTAGTGTGAATGAAGCCTCTAATATTCAGATGGATATGGATGCCAACAACACTTTTACATTATTCAGTGTCTCTGTGGTGGTGCATTGTTTTCGGTTATTGAGTGTTGGTTCTCATTTTTCCACTCAGCACATGTGGGATCCAGCACCTCGAGCGGGCGGGGAAAAATCTGTCGCTCTTCAACTCCTTCTACTTCTGCATCGTCACCTTCTCCACGGTGGGCTTCGGAGACGTCACCCCCCGCATCTGGCCCTCCCAGCTGCTGGTGGTCATCATGATCTGCGTGGCTCTGGTGGTGCTGCCTCTGCAGGTAGGGAGATATGGAAGAGGAACTACGACCCCTAAACGTTTAGTTTCTGTGCTCCACAGATCTGGATAAAGCTTCCTGAACACATGAGGCCTTCGCCAACCCTGAGTTTTTGTTTAAGTCGAGCCTACATCTTTTTTACTGCTGCTTTTCCAGAGGTCATCTGATAAAAGCATTGTTATTATATATATCTTCATTTTTTATGAATTGTCTTGTTTTCTTTTTCATTTGTTTTTTGTGTAAATGCTTTACGTAAAGCACATTGAAGTGCGTTTGAGTCTGAATATAGATAAAATAATCTTAACCATACATTCCAAAAACATATTAAATTATGTTTCTCAAAAACTAAAGCATTTTGGGGGGTTTGCTCCTCTATTAATACTCTTGGCTATCTGCTGAATGTTTATTTTGTGTGTGTGAGCGTTACTCAGTGATCTTGCTGTGTGTCAGTTTGAGGAGCTGATGTATCTATGGATGGAGAGACAGAAGTCTGGAGGGAACTACAGCCGGCACCGCGCGCAGACGGAGAAACACGTGGTGCTGTGTGTCAGCGCGCTGAAGATAGACCTGCTGATGGACTTTCTCAATGAGTTCTACGCACACCCCAGGCTGCAGGTACCAAACATCACACACTTATATACTGCAGTGTACACACATTGGTGTGATGAGGCAGTGATGGACTGTAGCCCACTTCAGTTCCACTTCAAGGTGCCATTACTTTACTTTAGTGTTTGCGTTTTCTGCAGCTTTATACTTTACCTCCACTAGATCACTGCTTCACTACTTTTAAAGAAATAAAAAGATCTGAGTATTTTGGCGACATCTTGAAAATTGTGTGTTTAAGGATTTTTAAAAGAAAAAACATGTAGTAACTAAGAGACATTGGTGTATTTGCAACTAAATGTTGTGACATTAACATCTTCCATAGTGGAATACACACGTGTTCTTGTGTATTCTTAAAGGACTACTACGTGGTGATCCTGTGCCCCAGTGAGATGGACCTGCAGGTGCGCAGAGTGCTGCAGATCCCTCTGTGGTCTCAGAGGGTCATCTACCTGCAGGGGTCTGTCCTCAAAGACCAGGACCTGCTCAGAGCCAAGTGAGTGACTCTTAAATCAAAGCAAAAATGCATTATTTTCCTAGAATCTAGATTGTTTTGGTGTCAGTTGCAAAGTGTTGAAGTTATTTGCCCTAGTGTAGTCTGCCTTCACTTAAACGTAATGGAACTGGATGGAATTCAGGTTGAGGGCTCAAAGCAACAACACATTACAAATAAAACACCCAAACATTTTAGAACTGAATTCTCTTTGTCTTAAGTTTGTGTTTGTAAAGTTAAATGTGGCTGATGGTAATCTTAGAGCTGCCAGCAGCTCATTTTATACAGTGAGTTTTAGTTTTAATAAATGGTATCACTATAGTTAAATGACTATTTGGGGAATCTTTAGATCCTATTCACTCCAGCTACTTTTCAAAAGTCTGGACAGCAAATAGGTCTCAAAACACCTTAAAGATCAGAGCTTCTGGGCTGAAGATATCTGCAGAGTGAGGTGTGCATTGTGTGAAGGTAGTGCAGTATAACCTGCATCCACTCTCAGATCAATTCAGGGAATTCAATGATATTCAAACTAATTACAGATAGAAGGACAAGAGTAAATTAGATACTTGTAAAAAAAATTAATGAATGAAAATAAACGGAAATAATACTACTGCGGATAATAAAATGAATAATAATAAGTCAAATGAATAAATAAATAAAAATGGTAAAAATGTACATTTAGGTTATGTATTCCTTGCACATTTGTACTTTTACTGTTTAGTTTATTTCTTACATTTTAGTTAAACTAAAAGGACAACTTTTCTTCAGGAAAAAATGGCATTCAAATTTAAACAGTTATTTAAATGATATCTTCGAATGAAGAAATACCACACATCTTACGATTAAGGTTTGTGAAATAAATGCAATCTCAGTTGTTAGAAAGAGAGGCCTGATTGATGATTAATGGTTTGGGAAACCTCATCAAGTAATTACAAATCGAAATAAAATCAGAAATAAAATATAGGTATGTAAGAGCTCTTAGTCTGGTAGCTGAAGTGATAATAATATGTTTATATGTTTACACTCATCTGTGTAATTATTATCATTTCTGGTAACACTTTATATTAAGGTACACAAATTAACCATCAACTAGTTGTTAATTAACATGCATATTAGCAGTATATTGGCTCTTTATTAGTCATTATAAAACACTTATTAATGCCTTATTCTACATGACCATATTCTACAAGTAATAAGCCATTAGTTGAGAGTTTTTCCTCAATAACCCTCTAATTAGTGCTTATTTATTGCAAGTAAGGAAGTTGTTGTACATGAGTTTTGGTCTTAATATGCTCTGCTCAATATGGGCCTAATAAGGCAGTAGTACCACAAGAATAGTAATTATCCCATAATAACACTTACAAAATATGATCTATTCTACAAGACATAAAACTATAAGTGTTAATTGTGTCTAAATAACTCAACATTAGGTATTTCTAGAATATATTCCCTATTTTAAAGTGAAGTCTTGTTCATAACCAATAAGCTATTAGTTTGACTCTAATTGACCTGAACATGTTCCCTATTCTAAAGTGGCCTCCTCTTCACACTTTGTAAATACATTATAGCACAAAGCTACTGAAATGAACCTCAACAGTACATGAACAAAGTAGGCACACGTTCAAATATCTGTTTTTATTAATGAACCACTAAAGAGAGGTTCAAACACATACCAAAACATGTCAAGTGTCTCCAAGGCTGAGAACATATGCAGCCTGTACTTTTTAATAAAAACAGATTTTTAACAGATGTTATGTAGTTGTGATCATACTGTGTGACCTGCTTGTATGTACTTACACACTGTGTTGTACTGTCTCAGTGTGAACATAGATTAAACAGCCAGCCAAACTCTTTTGAGAGCCAGGGAATGAGCAGCCATGCTCCTTTATTGACTTATTTGCAGTCTACTGACATTCAAACAGAGTGAAACTATACAAAAATAAGTTACAAGGCACTTAATAAAGTCAATGCAGAGATGCGGACGGACGCAAATTCGCTCCGACGGCGCAAATGCCGCGGCATATCAAGGAATGCAGCGAAACGCGGACTTGGTTCGCCTGCAGCCCGCTGTAGTATTAGCTAAATAAATTATGTTGAACAAGGCTTATTAAGCTGAACATCACGACAATTGTTCTGCTATGTATCGGTAGGCTACTTTTTTAATTTTATTAACGTGTGAATGACAAGCATTAAGAATAACAACAAATAGCTGATTCTCTTGCAGATTGTCTAGTTTGATTATGAATGTAACGTTTATATAGTGGAACTACACTGTTTGATCAAAATCAAAGTGCCACGCAGTAACTTGGTATGCATGTATTTCATGTTAGCTTAGCTTCTTAGCTTGAGCTAGCTCTGTTACTTCCAGCTCGGTGGCAGCAGGTCCCGCCTCGGCTCCGCCTCTTTGCCCTTATTTGGAGCAGGCGGGAGTTAGACTCTGACGTCACTGTCGAGACGTTAGTGGCCGACTCCACCTACTAACGCCCCGTCTACACTACAGGCATAAAAAAATCTTGAAGCTGGGCGTGTCTGAGGCTTGGCGATTTCTCGTGCCAAAGGCGACCAACAACCAATCAGGAATCTCCTGCCCGCCCCCGGCATACAAAGCAATAGCAATGTTCAAACGAAGTAAACTGGATATAAAATCCCCAAACAGGTGAAAACCTACCAGTTTCATCCACTGTCTCTGCCACCTCCCTCCATGCCTCGCTCCTGATTCACTACCGCTATAATGAATTTTCCCTCCATTTTTTTGACTATGAGGAAATGACCTGCGTAGTCTCTCCTAGCATACACGCGGTTTGATTGGCTAGCGCTTGTACTGTCAGATTTGCATACGCGGGATTTGATTGGCTGATGCCAAGCATCGAGCATCAAAAGTTGAACAACTTTTGACGCCGATAGATGCTCGTCGTGATGCTTGCAAAGCCATGCCATGCTCCCCACAATGCAGTTCGGCGAAGTTTAAAAATCTTCTACGTCACCCCATTCAAATGAATGGGTGAAGCGTTGAAAGCATTTTTCGATGCCTGTAGTGTAGACGGGCCGTAAGGGCTTCTCTGAAAATCTCCAGAATTCTATGGGTGACATCACGGACACTACGTCCATTTATATATACAGTCTATGATAATGACCGATAATGACGGATAGATGACGAATAAATTAACATATACTAAATAGTTGCATTCGGTTTTTAGCACCTGGCTGATAAGGGCACAAGCTCTTACGTTGGTAATGATTGTATACAATCAAGAGTGTGCAATAAACAGATCCCATCAGTTAGAGAGTCTGACCATCATTCAGCCGGGGACGCTACAATTATTAAAGTGAATGTTGAAATTCTATCAATAAAGATTAAGCCCCAGAAAGCACATGGCTACTTAGTCAACACGTTCTCACTCCCAACCCGTCACATGTTGACGGTCGGTCAGGGCCCCTCCCCGTCACTCTATTACGAACAGGGTACCCCTTGAGAGTCAGGGCGTCCCATTGACTTGCATAGAGCTCCCTGAACGTTGGTAATAGACGAGTTGCGATCGCGGCGAAATGCTCTCGGCAGATCCATTCTCACAGCGTTTATCAACCTTTTTATTACTCAATTCAAGCCACACTTATTGTTTTTACTTCTTTATTTTAATTGAATAATGTAGGACTTTTGTTGCCGTCAGTTATGGGGAGAGTAGGGGCTCAGAATACTGAAATCTTTATTGTTTCATCGTTTTTTCCTTCTAATTTTGTATTATTTTCTAAACCACACTGTTAATTAAACACAAGTTGGAGTCCGTCAGGACCGAGGGTCGGAGCAGATCAGTTGCAACTTGCTTTAGAGAATTTTACATTTTACACCCGGAAGTAAGTATTCTCTCCGCTTCGCTTGACAAACCCTGTGATAGTCCTCAAGCTCTGTGATTGGATGTTTGAGTGTGCGCCGAGGGTTACGCCGAGCGTCGAACAGCACTTTGAAATGGGATGAAACCACGGCAGACTGTCCAAAACTGGATTTGAACGGGTCCACCCCGTCCCCCCCTCCCCCACCCCGTCCCCAGAACTACACATGCTGGCTATTGTGTGTTTCACAACATGTTCTCTATGGCACGTCTCTACTGGGAATTGTAGTTTTAAAAGAGGTTTTCGTATTTCCCATAATAAGAAGTTGCCAGTATTAAACTGTGTACATCCCTAGAGGTTTAGGGGATAGGAAACACTCAAATTTAAAACATATAATTAATAAATGGGTGAAAATTGCTTGTGCCCATAATGGGCGGCATTAATATATATACCCACATGCCAGCTAAGGTCAGAAGAGCTTTATTTAACAGCTGGTCTTATGTCTGTGACCCCTCCTGTTGTTCATTGATAAGCCTGAAACATGCACTTGTCAAGGTTCAGAGGCACATTTTGCAAATATGGCAGTAGCCATCGATCATCTTAAGATAAGATATACTTTATTGATCCCAAATTGGAAACATTTGCGTTACATCAGCATGTGTAACAGTTGTAAATATGCAGTGGTGTTTATTTGTAAATCATTTAGTATAATCACACAAATTCTGTGTTTTATATTTAATAATTCTGTGTTCTTTATTTATTGATTGTTCAATACCTGACAAGGTCGGAGATGAAAAACTTGGGTCGCAGGTTCCTCAACAGTGCATTACAAGACATCTATCAATATGTGTGTACCTCCACCATTAAACTGTCGTATTCTGCACATTTATTATACTATCTACATACATCTTATAAGAGTATAATATCAGTTAAAATAAGTGCTTAAACATGCAGTAGTTAACATTGCAGGAAAGCAATATATTAGTACTTTGTCAGGCTTAATATTTATACCCCCAAAGCTTTTTTCTTATTCAAAATAAGACCTTAACCTAAAGTATTCTTTAATGTTTAAATAAAGCCTTATTAGTTTGTCTGTCTGTGTCTCCTATTCATATCTAATAATACAAATAATACATTTCAATAACGTGCTTTAACCACCAGGTGTCCCTTTCTATCAGCTGTGCGCCGTTATGGTGTAAATATACCAATATACCGATTGGATCAAATATAAAAGTCAGCCGAATTAGTATTGATACTGCAAGGAGACATATATTGTGAAGAGAAATTGAAGATTTTGTTTAATTGATATATGTATGATCCACGTCACATATTCAGTTTCGGCGGCAGTTGTTCCTGTTTGTCTAGAAGTCTTCTCATCAGGGCTCTATAAATAGCGAACTACGGCAGATATGTAATATTTAATGCAGCCGAACCATGTATTACAATGCCGTTATGTGATGACCTCCTAAGAGAAAAGCAAGCAAACTCGGAATAAAGTATTATTTTATTTTTAAAAAATGTTTTCAGATTTCACATCAACAGGAAGTCCGGTTAACTAAAATGTCCGTGCGGAACAATACCCCAACCCATAGATCCGTGGGTTAATAATGTCAATCACCACATTACACACATCCCTTCACATTTACATTAAAGTATTTCATGAGGTCTTCTAAAATGTTTTTAAATATAATTAGGGTTGTAGTTGAAGAGTTTGTAAATTATTGCGTTGCCAGGGGGGCAACGCAATCGCACAACGGCACGTCCATTAATTCCACAACCACACACATGGATTAACATCGATTTAATACATTAATGTAGCCTTTGTTTCTGCTAAAAGAGGTGTCGACCAGCTGGGGCAACAAGAAAATCAGCGAAATCGAGTGTGACTATTAAAAAATAAATAATTATTATATTAATATTGACAATAACAACCGACCGTCGGGGAGCGTTCTCATGGCGTCTATTATCAACGCTATGGGAGGTCTATGAAGGTCTATGGGACGCCCTGCCAGTTGAAAACTGACTCTCAAGGGGTACCCTGTCCGTAATAGAGTGACGGGGAGGGGCCCTGACCGTCCCAACATGTGACGGGTTGGGAGTGAGAACGTGTTGACTTAGTATGCAAAATAATGACATTCTCTATGTTAAGTAGCCATGTGCTTTCGTGTTATCGGCTGAATCTGTATTTATTGATTAGATCACGTTACTCTGATGATAGTGTTCAAGACAGCCTATATGTCTGAACTCGATCCTTAGAGTAATGTGTTACGGAGCCTTCTCTTCAATCTTTTTTTCACATAACGAGCATTTTGCGCTGCTCTTTTCCAATGTGGAAGCAGAATGTGTGAAAGCATACAGCACGATGCAGGGTGTGTCTCTAGACATCTTTAGACTGGAACAGCGGGGCCCAGTACGTGAACTCGCCTCGCAGGTGCACAAGCCAGGATAGAGGACATCAGACTCCAGAGAAAACTTGCTCGAGTCCAAGTCGGAGCGTCAATGTACAAGTCGAGTGGGGGGGAAAAGTAACGAGTCCGAGTCCAAGTCACCGTGCGCGAGAATTCACGAGTCCGAGTCCAAGTCATCGTGCGCGAGAATTCACGAGTCCGAGTCCAAGTCATTGTGCGCGAGAATTCACGAGTCCGAGTCCAAGTCATCATGCGCGAGAATTCACAAGTCCAAGTCTGAGTCGCAGTCAATCAGTGCACGAGTCCGAGTCGAGTCTCGAGTCTCGAGTACTCCATCTCTGACTGAAACAACAAGGAAAGATACAATTGCATTGGAAAATGGCATTTAAGTCTTGTACAACAGTGGGAGCACCATAACACCAAACATTAATTTCACTGAAATTGGTTATATAACTTCACTGTAAACATTTGGCAGGTTTGTGATAGAGCAATTAGAAGTGGAGGACAGGGTCTGTGTCGCACTCACATCCTGCATCTGGCACCGTTTCAATCCTCCCACTCTTGTTTTTCATTCTCCTGTCTGTCATAATCATAAAAACAGCTCCACGTTTACAGACCAAAATATACAGGGCAGAGCATACCAGGCTGCACTTTGTGTGTTCGTCTATACCAGGGGTACTCAAACATTTTTGTTAAAGGTCCACTTGTGAATTTTATACAAGGTCAATGGTCCGGATCAATGCCAGTAAAGTCCCGGTGCGTCGGGGAACTCACGCAGCGTCAGAAAATAAAACCCTCTCTCTTTTCCTCCGTACCCAAATCTTTAAAAAAAACGGGTGTACAACGAGCAGATACATATTTGCTGCCGATCTGACGTCAAATCGGCGGCGGACCCACAGAAAATTGCTATCAGAAACAATGCCTGACGTGTTTTGGACGTAATCTTGTCTTTGTTTACATTAGCAAGCCTCGCTAATACTCAGAGCTAACCTGTACTGTAGAGCACATGTGTTTAAAAAGCAGGAAATAAAAAAAGGAACTCACCTTGTGATAAACCCGCAAGAGAAAAAGCATTTGAGCTTTTTTTTTTCAAGCTAAGGACCCAAAATCCGCGTTTCTCTAACAGGGCTGCAAAAGAGGGGTATGAGCAGTATGAGGCATGGCTACAATGGGTGATCTGTTTGCTATTTTAAGCAAAAAACTTCACAGACATGTTTTGTATAGGTATGGCCCTACAATATATTTTTCCAATATAGCATGATAGGTCCACTTTAATTTACATCAGAATCAGAACATTTTTTTTTTTTTTTTATCATTTAAAAAAAAAAAAGTATAATGGGACACAGGGTTCGGTCCGGATTGATTTGCAGTTCGGTCCGGAGTTTGAGAAGCCCTGGTCTATACGTTACATTCAATATTAAATCAAAGGATGTCTCTGTTGTCTCTTCTGTCTGGTTCAAGGTCATGGCTGAATTTGACTTTACTGTTTCTGCAGAATGGATGACGCTGAGGCCTGTTTTATTCTGAGCAGTCGTAACGAGGTGGATCGCATGGCAGCGGTAAGAAGAGTTGTCGTTCATTTGTTTACAATTACCAAGTCATTAATGCTGTCAGTCATCAGGACAGTTAGCAATTAATTAGAGGAGATTACTTTAATAATGCATTATCTTTGACTGTTTTCCCTCAGGACCATCAGACCATCCTGAGAGCCTGGGCTGTGAAGGACTTTGCTCCCAATTGCCCCCTTTATGTTCAGATACTCAAACCTGAAAATAAGTTTCATGTGAAATTTGCAGGTAAAAGTTACTTGAAGAATGCAAGAAGCTCTAACTCAACGCAAACTGTCTCTGTCAGTCTGTTTTCATAAATGTTAGATAGCTAGCTTACAGCAGATATGCAACAATATGGAAAGATTGGTGCAATCACGTTGTTAAAATAAAACGGCAAAAAACAGATAAAGTAAGTTACCAACAACAGTTGCAGTTTGCCAAATGTATTATCCCCAAACGTCACTAAGTGGTCAAAAACAGCATGATTAAATATGAGGCAAGAGCTGAAAGCTCATTAGCTTAGCATAAAGACTGGAAACAGGGAAAATGTTGTGCTAAGTAACTTCTACGTCTTTGCCTTTTTTCAGATCATGTTGTGTGTGAGGAGGAGTTCAAGTACGCCATGCTGGCCCTCAACTGTGTGTGTCCCGCCACCTCCACCCTGGTCACGCTCCTCGTGCACACCTCCCGCGGACGGTCAGCCATCTTAGCTTGGCTTTTTGATTTCTTCTCAATGTGAAGTTAACATTTCTTCACATGTTTAAAGAGAAGTGTTTATGGAACTGGCACAGAGAGTTGAATAACCCTGTGTAAAACAAAAGGCACAGGAAGTAAAGAGAGATTCAAATGAGGCAAGAAGACAAAACAGGCAGTGACTAAATTGATTTCTTTGGATGTGTTCTTTGTAAAACAGTGTGAAAAGCTCTCTGCTGGAAAATGGGTTATTGACAGATCACTTTTAAAAGCTGATGTCAGTGACTAAGTGAAACTGCAACAAAGGGGAATCACTGAGCAACAGCACTTTCTTTGTTCCTGCCTGCTCTTAAGAATAGAAAGCCTGTTGTATTTGTATTCGACAAAGACAAACAGGCTTTGAGATTGCATGAATATTATAGCTTTGTGATTGTGGATTGTGTATGAGGAAGTTAGTTTGTTTTAAGGGGTGGGAATCACCAGAAGACCAACAACACAATATTATTAAATAGAAAGGTCATTACTTAGCTTTACAACATGTTTAAGATACTATGCTGTTTTGAGTTTGCATTGCATGTGTGGACTCAAGGATTTGAGTACATGAAATTAAATTAGGGACATCAAAGAGGTTCATGGTCAATACATTTAAAAGAGTCTAGGAGATATTGATAATAATGAGCAGGCTTTTTTGTCTCTTACCTTGTGTTACAGTAGGGAAACCAGTGAGTGTGCCACATGTTGGATAATTCTTCTTATGTTAATATGAATTACTGCTTAGAAACAAGTACATAGACTCCTACCTCAGGGTTGTTCTGAGCATCTCTCGCAGTCCATCAGACTCAATAAAAGCACTTGAGCCAATTATTACCGGAGACTCAGGAAGGTGTTAGAAAACCCTTTTGGAGTAGGATAATGATTTAGCATGACTTCATGAATATGTGTCAAATTGGTTTAACCCTTTAAAAACGACTAGGCTCATTGATCTGTTGTATGTGTGTTTGTGTTTTTCCTGTGTGAATGCAGAGAGGGACAGCAGTCTCCGGAGCAGTGGCAGAGGATGTACGGTTGTTGCTCTGGAAACGAGGTGTACCACATCCGAGTGTGTGACAGCAAGTTCTTTGGAGAGTATAATGGCAAAAGCTTTACATACGCCTCCTTTCATGCTCACAAGAAGTGAGTTGACGTGTAAGCTAAAGCATCTTCTTCAGATGCTGAAAAGTTGAAAATTTACAGAGACAGTTACAGGGCTGTCAGATTATTCTTTTGTATGAATATGTGAGTTATTTGTCTAAAGCGTGATATTTCAACCCTGTCTCCTAAAAATTACGTTCCCACAGAACTAAACTGCATTCTCAATTACGTTTAGCAAGAAACGTATTTTCTCCCACGTTACGTTCGTTATGAACGTATCTCAAATACGTTTATTTTCTACATATCTTCTAGAAACATATTTTCTCCCACGCTACGTTTCTTATGAACGTATCTTAAATACGTTTATTTTCTACATATCTTTGCCATTTATTGTCTTGCTTATAATAATGATAATAGTCATTTATAAATATCCTTTTAGAGCACACATTTGAAATCAGTAGGCGAGGCTGTAATTTTGCCAGCTGTTACTCTCATGAGCGAGGCAGAAAATAATAGTTTTAACATGCCAACAAGCTGCTCTGTCGTTTATTGCACCTCAAACATTAAAACAAATCCAGAGTTACGTGTTTCTGTACTTCCTCTAAGAAGAAAGGACAGTAACAGAAGATCTCTGTGACGCCAGATGTGGTGTTGTTAATGCGATATGATATCCGAAAAACATTTCAGTTTAGGATGGCCGAAGACACTACACTACCCATAATCCCCTGCTATCGTTTGGGACTACAGTCCCGTTGACAAACCCCGTGATTAATCTTCAAGCTCTGGGATTGGATGTTGGAGTGGCAGTGCGCCAAGGTTACGCCGAGCGTCAAGCTCTTTGAAATGGAACGAAACCACGGCAGACTATTCAAAACTGGCCTCGAACGCCCCCCCAGAACTACACTTGCTGGCTATTGTGTTTCGCAACATGTTCTCTATGGCACGTCTCTACTGGGAATTGTAGTTTTAAAAGACGTTTTCGTTTTTCCAACAATTAGAAGTTGACAGTATTAAAGTGTGTACAGCCTTGGAGGTTTAGGCGATAGGAAACACATTGGTGTGTACACATTAAAACATGTAATTACTAAATGGGTGAAAATCGCTTGTATCCATAATGGGCAGCATTAATATATATTCTACTCCACTACAATTCAGAGGTTAACCTGGTATTTTTACTCCACTACATTTATTTTAGTTACTTTGCAGATTCTGATTAATGATGTGAAATATAAACAACCCTTAAAGCAGACTTTAGTTACACCTGAGTCAAATTCAGGGAAAGGTGATTGTCAAGTGCCAACAATCAGGAGAGATATTTGATAGTAGGTGCTTGAGAAGACTAAACATTTATCTGCAGATCTCTATAAAGAGTATATTAATTACTCGTTATTCTCTACTAATAGTTAATAAAAAACTGTATATAATTGCTATTTTGCACATCCCTTTCAAGATTTCAAGATTTTCTAAGGTTTATTGACATATCATATACACAACAATGGTGTAGTTATGCAATGAATGAAAAACTTGGGTCACAGGTTCCTCAACAGTGCAACAAGACATCTTTCAATATGTGTGTACCTCCACCATTAAACTGTCAAATTCTGCACATTTCTTATACTATCTACATACATAAGAGTATAATTAATGTGTATAATATCAGTTAAAATAAGTGCTTCAACATAGTTAACATTGCAGGAAAGCAATACATTAGACGTTAAGTACTTTGTCAGGCTTAATATTTATCTGTAGATAGATACCCCCAAAACTTTTTTCTTATTTGAAAGAAGACCTTAACCTAAAGTATTATTTAATGTGTTAATAAAGGTTAATTAGTTTGTCTGTTTTGCACATCCTCATATTAATATCTTTGTACATCCAGCACTAAACTGTTTTACAGTATCTTCTTGATTTTTTAATATTCTATATTTCTATCACAGACCTTCTACTTTCCCCCTATGAAAGTATGTACTCTTAATATGTTTTTCATCAAATAACATTATTCAACAAAAATAACATTATTCAACAAAAATAATTCAATAACGTGCTTTAACCACTAGGCGGTGCACACAAGGTACACACAGCATACTAATAATAACTTTGTATTATTAGTGTAGGACACTATGTATGTATAACATCTGAAGATGTGTAGTTTTATTCATGTTTTTATATAATTTTACAGGATATTGCTATACTATTTCTCATGTTTTACTACACATTAATATCTGATTTGTAAAAAATCACAGACAGAAAGCCATATCCGTCATTTAATGGTAAGCTATTGAAATTGTGATTCCATAGATGTGTCTCCCATCACCCAAATTCCCTGACTATTCTCTCAACTCAGTAATTACATTCTTATATTCAAAGAAAATCAGTAATATCTTTAAAAACTACAAGTCCTTTTCTATCAGCTGTGCACCGTTATGGTGTAAATGTAACCTATCTACCAATTGGATCAAATATAAAAGTCAGCCGAATTAATGTTGATACTGCAAGGAGACGTATTTTGTGAAAAGAAATGCAAGGTGTTGTTTAATTGTTGATATATTGATGATCCACGTCACATATTCAGTTTTGGCGGAAGTTCTCCTGTTTGTCCAGAAGTCTTCTCATCAGGGCTCTATAAATAAAGAACTACAGCAGATGTGTAATATTTAATGCAGCCGAACCGTGTATTGCAATGCCGTTATGTGATGACCTCCAAAGAGAAAAGCAAGAACACTCGGAATAAAGTATTATTATTATAATTTTATTAATTTTTTTCCGGATATCATATCGCATTAACATCATATCCCAACAAGCTTCAAGCTGAGGATCTTGGGTAATCTGTTCAGTGGGTTTGTGTGTATCCTCAAAATGTCCCTTATAGGTCTACGTCTGTTTCCGGTGACTTTATTTACGGCTAAAAAGCATGCTAAAAAGCCCAAGATTATAGAATTAAACGAATAAATAAAAACAAGGATAATTGTGTGTTATTGTTGAGTAAATAAGGAAAAAAAGATTTTCAAAAATACAGATTTCAGTATTTTGAGGCTCTAAGCCCCATTTATTTTCCTCACAGACGGGAAAAAAAGTCCGACATTATACGATTTACAATAAAAAGATAAAACACTGGCATGTAATTTACGTTAGAATAAATAGAATGGTTTTGAATAATAGGAGAGTAAAATCTACGTCACTTTACAGCCCCGCCCAGTTTTGGGGAAACCAACGCTGTAATTTGAACGGCGATCAAGCCTGAAGCCACAGATATCTTCTTTTACTGTCCTTTCTTCTTAGAGGAAGTACAGAAACACGTAACTCTGGATTTGTTTTAATGTTTGAGGTGCAATAAACGATACAGCAGCTTTTTGGCATGTTAAAAACTATTATTTTCTGCCTCGCTCATGAGAGTAACAGCTGGCGAAATTACAGCCTCGCCTACTGATTTCAAATGTGTGCTCTAAAATGATATTTATAAATGACTATTATCATTATTATAAGCAAGACAATAAATGGTAAAGATATGTAGAAAATAAACGTATTTAAGATACGTTCATAACGAACGTAACGTGGGAGAAAATATGCTTCTAGAAGATATGTAGAAATAAACGTATTTGAGATACGTTCATAACGAACGTAACGTAGGAGAAAATACGTTTCAAGCTAAACGTAATTGAGAATGCAGTTTAGTTCTGTGGGAACGTAATTTTTAGGAGACAGGGTTGGATATTTTCATCTCAGTGCTGCAACATTTGAATTGAACTCTTTCATGACAAGAAAACCCTTTCTTGTTTCGTTTGAAGAAATAGTTTGAATTTTGAGACTTATTTTACTTCTTATTTACTTCCTTTGCCCACAGTGACTCCCTTGAGTCTTATTTTCAGATCTCCGGGCAAATATCATTTGAATTATTAACAATAAATAACTTTCTACTCCGATCCAACCGCACCCGATACCGCTTTACTGTAATGACGTTAACCCTTCGTCAATTTAGAAGGTATGCAGAGGAGGAGCAATGTCTGCAGTTTGGAAATATTTTAGGATAAGCAGTGATGACAAAAGTAGAGCAGGCTGCAGACATCATGATGTTCAGTATAATGTGTAGCAAGGCGGTCACTATTAAAAAAAGAACACCCAACAGATCGATCTTTATCATCCTGAAAGGTGTTCAATAATGACACAATATCCCGCTCATTACACGGCCACTTAACTTTGAAATTATTTTTATTGACTTGAAAATGATTGTATTGCTTCTGCTAAGAAAAAAAACTCTGTTTCACGGCACACCAAAGGCTGGAACTGCGGTAACAACTTCATTTAAAATGAACAGCAGCTCTGATCTATGTTTTCTGTAACTGTCCAGGTCTGTTCACAGTTTATGTTCCACTAACAAGTCCTTAAACACTACAAAGCCCATTCCGTGTTCCTGTTAGTGTTCACTTCCTGTCTGTAGCCCATTCCGTGTTTCTGTTAGTGTTCACTTCCTGTCTGTAGCCCATTCCGTGTTCTTGTTAGTGTTCACTTCCTGTCTAGCCCATTCCGTGTTCCTGTTAGTGTTTACTTCCTGTCTGTAGCCCATTCCGTGTTCCTGTTAGTGTTTACTTCCTGTCTGTAGCCCATTCCGTGTTCCTGTTAGTGTTCACTTCCTGTCTGTAAGGCAAGGCAAGGCAAGTTTATTTATATAGCACCTTTCAACACAAGGCAATTCAAAGTGCTTTACAAAAAATGAAAGACATTAAGAAAATGGCATTTAAAATCAGTCATTAAAAATAAAAGCTAATAAAATAAACATTAAAAGAAAAAATACATGGATAAAAGTTACAGTGCAGTCTAAGATATGAATAGTTCAATTAAAAGCAGCGGCAAAAAGAAAAGTCTTCAGCCTGGATTTAAAAGTAGTCAGAATTGCAGCGGACCTGCAGTTTTCTGGGAGTTTGTTCCAGATATTTGGAGCATAATAACTGAACGATGCTTTACCATGTTTAGTTCTGACTCTGGGGACAGAAATCTGGATGGTTCATAATTTAACAGGAGGTCAGAAATGTATTTTGGGCCTAAACCATTCAGTGCTTTATAAACCAGCAGCAGTATTTTGAAATCTATTCTTTGACACACAGGAAGCCAGTGTAAAGACTTCAGAACAGGAGTGATGTGATCCACTTTCTTAGTGTTAGTGAGGACTCGAGCAGCAGCGTTCTGAATCAGCTGCAGCTTCCTAATAGATTTTTTAGTGAGACCTGCAAAGACACCATTACAGTAGTCGAGTCTACTGAAGATAAAAGCATGGACAAGTTTTTCCAAATCCTGCTGTGACATTAGTCTTTTAATCCTAGATATATTCTTTAGGTGATAGTAGGCTGATTTAGTAACAGTTTTAATGTGACTGTTGAAACTCAGGTCAGAGTCCATGACTACACCTAGATTTCTGGCTTTATCTGTTGTTTTGAACATTGCACACTGAAGCTCAGTGCTAACTTTGATACGTTCTGACTTGGCTCCAAAAATCATTACCTCAGTTTTATCTTTGTTTAATTGGAGAAAGTTCTGACACATCCAGTCATTGATTTGTTCAATGCACTTACTCAGTGTTTGAATTGGAGAATAGTATCCTGGTGAAATGGTTATGTAAATGTGTGTGTCATCTGCATAGCTATGGTAACTTATTTTGTTGTTTTTCATTATCTGAGCCAGTGGTAGTATGTAGATGTTAAAGAGAAGAGGCCCCAAGATGGAGCCTTGAGGAACCCCACATGTCATATTTGTATATTTGTATATATTTACCTATAGAAACAAAGTTGTTTCTGTCCTTTAAGTAGGATTCAAACCAATTTAGAACTGTTTCCGAAAGTCCCACCCAGTTTTCCAGTCGGTCTAGTAATATGTTGTGGTCAACAGTGTCAAACGCAGCACTGAGATCTAATAATACTAACACTGAAGTTCTGCCACTGTCTGTGTTTAAGTGGATGTCATTAAAGACCTTTACAAGAGCAGTCTCAGTGCTGTGGTTTGGACGAAAGCCTGACTGAACACATCGAAACAGTTATTTAAATGCAAGAAATTACTCAACTGTTGAAAAACAACTTTTTCAATGATTTTACCTAGAAATGGGAGGTTTGATATGGGCCTGTAATTGTTCATTACTGAAGCATCTAGATCAATGGTTCTCAACTAGTGGGTCGCGACCCAAAAGTGGGTCGCGGACCCGTTTCGAGTGGGTCGCGGATGTGTGAGTGAAGAAAAAAAAAAAAATTGGAATTTTTTTTTTGGGGAAAAAGTCAAACTTTGACTTTGAAGGCCCGATTTTCTAACGCTGTGCATGCAGTCGGCGTTGGACTGGAAGTACCGGAGACCATAAACGGTTTTGAAAACTTCTGTCACATAGTGATCATCTTCTCAATAAAATATCTTTGCTGATGTTTTTTCGAGTCTTCTGGCCAATCAGAATCAAGATTGTTGCCGGAAGTCCCCACGGAGAATAACTTTGCAGTAGAACTCTTTTTTATACATCCATGGTTACAACTTCAGATAACAATGAACACATAATGAAATATGACCCCCGGTCTGATGACTGACAGGTCACAGAATAATGGGAGCTATCTACCCTTACCCACAATTTAAAGTAAGTCACACAGACTATCTCCTCTATCTCTACTGTGTTCCTGTTAGTGTTCGCTTCCTGTCTGTAGCCCACACTGTGTTCCTATTAGTGTTTGCTTCCTGTCTGTAGCCCATACCGTGTTCCTGTTATTGTTCACTTCCTGTCTGTAGCCCATACTATGTTCCTGTTAGTGTTCACTTCCTGTCTGTAACCCATTCCGTGTTCCTGTTAGTGTTCACTTCCTGTCTGTAGCCCATACCATGTTCCTGTTAGTGTTCACTTCCTGTCTGTAGCCCATACTGTGTTCCTGTTAGTGTTCGCTTCCTGTCTGTAGCCCACACTGTGTTCCTATTAGTGTTTGCTTCCTGTCTGTAGCCCATACCGTGTTCCTGTTAGTGTTCACTTCCTGTCTGTAGCCCATACTGTGTTCCTATTAGTGTTTGCTTCCTGTCTGTAGCCCATACTGTGTTCCTGTTAGTGTTCACTTCCTGTCTGCATTCTTCTGTTGATTTATCTGACGTCCAGCGCTCTGACTTGAAATCTCTTTTCCTTTCTCTCCCTTGATCCTCTTCCCTTGATCTTCCTTAGTTAATGACCTCTGAAATGTCAGAATTGACCAATCAGAATTGAGTATTCAACCAAGCCGTGTAATAAGCTTTGCTAAATTGTGAAGAGGAGGGGTGAAAAGTTAACCTTTAATGGTATTATTAAGTACTCATATCGGTACTCGGTATTGTCAAGTACTCACATGTACTTGTACTTGGTCTGAAAATGTGTGGTATCGGTGCATCCGTATATTATCCTAAAGTATATAATGCTAACAGCGAGTGTGTGTGGTGCAGGTACGGCGTGTGTCTGATCGGGATAAAGAAGGACGACAACAAGAGCATCCTGCTGAACCCCGGCCCCCGCCACATCATGGCCGCCACCGACACCTGCTACTACATCAACATCACCAAGGAGGAGAACTCCGCCTTCATCTTCAACCAGGAGCAGAGGAAGGGCCGCCCAGCGGGGGGGCTGTACGACGGACCCTCGCAGCTTCCTGTGCACAGCATCATCGCCAGCATGGGTGAGAGGCACAGGAGCATTACGGGACAAAAGACCCCACATCACCTAAACTGGAGAAATATACACAGACTTAGAAGTTATTGTGCATCTCTTTGTAGTTTTCTGATCATGTATTTGTGTCTTTTTGGTATGTATCTAACTTTGTTTAATGTCCATTTGTAATTGTTTTGTTTTTTTTGTAGTTATTTTGTGTCTACTTGTAGTTGGTAAAGGTCATTTTGCAATTGTCTTCGTCTGTTTTTAGCTTTCCTGCGTCTCTATGAAGTGATTTTATGTCTCTTCAAAGTTACTGTACTGTATGTCTTGTTGTATTTTTGTCAAGAAAATTGTTTCTGTATTAATTTTGTATATTCTTATAGTCGATGAATGTCACTTTGTAATTGTTTGTGGTCTTTTTGCAATTGTTTTGTGTGTCTTTAATGTCATTTTATGTCTCAATATGTGAGTGGGTAGGTATTTTTGGAGTGAATTTGCAGCTATTTCTATCTTTTTGTGGTTGTTTCAGGTCATTTTTGTGCCATTTTGGGTCTCTTTGTGGTCATTTTGAGTATCTTTGTATCATTCTGTGTCTCTGTGAGCTTTGTGTGCCTTTTTGTCATCTGGCACAGTGAGCTCTGCTGTGCCTCGTCAGGCATTCACTGAGGGATGAGTTGTTCCTTATGTGTGATATAAAGCTGGAGAGAATATAATTACAGGCACTGTTGCCATGGATCTTCACAACACGAGTCCCCCTGATGGGGGTAAACTGGTCCCGCCCTCAGTAAACGGAGCAGGGGGTCGCCGGCCGAGCATCGCTCCAGTTCAGGAGATCGCCGACTCCTCCTCCATTCTGCCATGTGACCTTCTCAGCGACCAATCAGAAGATGACTCTGTCTTCACAGATGAGAAATCTACTGAGTAAGGTTTCTGTTTGAACATTAATAATCAAACCTTAAAAACAAAATGACAAGGAGCAAATAATGCAGGCTATTAGATAATGATAACATCGACTTTGAATGCAGAAAGACTAGTTACCTGACTTTCAGTTTTCTCACGTTGCAGTTAGATTTCTTGTGTTGAAAATTACATTTGTACGTAGTTTCTTCTGATTAGTTACAGTAACAGTTATTTTATTATGAATAACCTTTAAGTCTTTTTCTTCCAGTGATGAAAACGAACGAGTAGTTTAGAAGTTAAGTACAAATAGGATGTGCTTGTAACTTGCTTGTTGTTGTTACTTGTACATCTTATATAATCCTGCTTACTAGGGAAATACTGTGCTTTATACCCTTCATTTGTGCAATAGCTGTAATTATTTGTTACATAGCAGTTTAACATTTTACAAACAACATAAGATCTGTTTATACAAGTTTGAGTAAAACATTTGCTATCAATATGTATTATTTTAACATAAAATAGTGTAACCTAGGGGCACATATTTCTACACAAGTAATCATACTTTTGATTTTTTAGTTTATGTAAATAAGTTTCACTTGTTTATAGTTCTACACATCAATTAATGAATGCTGTCCCATTTCTGATGGAGCCTAAAATAATTGAAACAACAGTCATTTAATATATGCTAAACCTGCAAAATGCAAATCAAATGAACAATCATATATTATCTAAATTAATCTTGTTGTGTTTTCCCATTATGCAACCTCTCAGACTATCATTACAAAGGAGACCTGGTATCTTTCTTTGAATAGTTTTCCCAGCATGCAATAAAACCTGAGTGCACTGACATCTCATTTCTAAAGGTCATATGAATGACTAGGTGAATTCTAGGAAACCAGCTTTTTCTGTTGGTACTGGAAATCCTTTTTTAAACACAGTCTGTTTCCAAGCTTTTTGGATTTCTTTGCAGGTACGTGAAAGGTTATCCCCCCAACTCTCCGTACATCGGGAGCTCGCCCACCTTGTGCCATCTGTTGGCAGAGAATGCTCCGTTCTGCTGCCTACGACTGGACCAGGTGGGCAGTCGCTGCTCCAACTTAGTCACTCAATTACTTACTGCCTCCATCATTTCCTATCCTCCTCTCCCTCTGTCCTTCACGACTGAAACGCAAACCTAAAATACCTGTTTTGTTTTTTTGTTTCTTATGCAGGGTTGCAGGCACAACAGCTTTGAGGATGCTAAGGCTTATGGTTTTAAAAACAAGCTCATAATTGTGTCTGCTGAGACAGCAGGGAACGGTCTTTATAACTTTATCGTTCCTCTCAGAGCTTATTACAGACCCAGAAAAGAACTCAACCCCATTGTCCTGCTGCTGGATAATCCGTGAGTTCACCTTCACACACACACACACACACACACACACACACACACACACACATTCTCGCACGCACGGACGCACACACACACATGCTCACACGCACACAGACATACAATTGTTTATTCATTTTAAAGGTCCTCATACCCATAAATGTCCTCACAGAATGGGTTGTTTTTCAAAATGTTGTCCCAATGAGTACAGGAAAGCAAACACACACTTCTCAATATAATAGGGCAAGTGTCCACCAATGTAAAGTGCCTTAAGGGAATATTGAAGTTTATAAAATCAGATTATGGCTTTTATTTGGAACAGTAAAAGATTTGAAGTAACATTTGAAATAATATGATTTGTTTTCATTATGTGAATTTAGTTATTTCGTAATATTCTTAATTTTGGTGACATGATTTTCAATTTCAAGATTTGTTTTAGTTCAGTTTAATGTATTGTTTCATGGCTTGCGTTTTCTATTACTTATAAGATCTTGGGACTATAGGGTTTTAGCTTTAACATTGTATCCTTTATAGACTTGTGTTTCTTTGTCTGAAAATGGACAAACACGATCTACCAATCCTTCAATCAATGGAAACATAATTTCTCTGAAAGCTTCCGTCGGTGTGGCACAAGACTGTGGAGTTGGAGGTCCATTGTTAGCCCTGATGTGAGGTTACTGCTGCTACTCACAGTGATTTGTGTTTTTGAAGACGAATAAAACGCTGCACTCTCCAGACAGTAACCATAGCAACTTGCATTGCCTTGAACCGCAATTCTACATATTGCTACAAGCGGAGAAAAAAATAAAAAGATGAAGTAAAATATTTCTTTGGAGAACACCGAGCGGGCTTTCATCAGCAACCCTGATGTGTCCCTTTTGAGTCCCCACATTCGAGCTCTCAGGACTCTCATAGAAACACACAAATAACAATAAACTCTCTGCCCCCCCACACATGCAGCTCTCCCTCCCCCCTTCCATCGGTGTCGCACAAATACAAACACCCACACACTTTCTATTCGAGCGCTTACGACAGCCTTGGGTCTCGGCAGATGCATGAAGAGTTGTTCTGTGTGGGGGGCAGGAAGTAATAAAGCAACTAAATCTCTCTGAGTGTGCTCAGCACCAAACGGATCATCGCTTTAGCGTGAACACATATACCAAAATGAAGTTGAGCAGCAGATTAGTTTGCTAAATCTGCTCTGCTGATTTACTTGATGATCAAAATTCACAATTAATTCTTGCATTTGTTTGGCTTTTGGTGCATTACCATTGTTTATTTCTGTTTCCGTGCCAAATATTTTTGCAGTATCTTGTTTCGTAACTTCTATTCTAGTAACATGTATACAACACCAAAAGTAAAACAGCACCCATTTAATCATTTGTACACAAGTGTTTGTTTATTTTACATAAATCTGACATCGCAGATACATAGCACTCAAGGACCAGATGCACTGTGGGTAATATTTGAAGCAAAAAATAAAGAACAACACCTGTCTTCAGCAGGCTTTAAAAAATAAAATATGGATCTACTGTATGGTGGTAGTGTATCTCTTTTAGCCATGACTAAATACTTCTATCAAAAACATTACAATTGCATTTTAACCAATTTAGTTGGTAGTCAGTTCCATCATTTTGTTCCAAATAAAGTTTTTGACAGTAATCATTTGTTGAGGGTTATTGTATGTTTTGCCTTCTGATGTCTTTCAACAAATTCCGTCAGCAGTGAAGGAGCATGACCATGCTGCATTTGATAATAAGCCTTACATTGGAATAGCCCATGAAGCTAAAAAAGTATATAAATAATATCTATTTTCAAGATGTCACAATTGTGTCTTTTCCTTATTTTACATGATTTCAAGTTTAAAAAGAAATGCAACAAATAGCATAGGGATTAAAAGAAACGCAGAAAGCCTCAAGTGTATACTCATTACAAATGTTTTCTTTATCATGTTTAAGGCTTTCTCTTGTAAGCGTTAAGACTAGAAAAAAGTCAATTTAGTCCTTGTACATCATCAATAAACATAAATAAATGATGTATTAAAAATAAAAAGATAGGTCTTTGATTCACTTTTACAAATTCCAATGGAGTTTGCTGTTCTAAGATCCAATGGGATCCAGATTTCTGGTGAAATACTTCGAAAAGAAAGGCATTGGAGGATGTGAATGTCATTGTTATGAAATGAAAGTCAGTCACTGATGTATGTAGTGGTTACAAGATTATATAAAGCCTTGTAAATCATTAAAAGCACTTTAAAATTCATTCTGAAAGACAACCAGTGCAGTGATGCCGGTTTGTTTCCTGGCCGCAGCGTTCTGAATTAATTGCAATTATTTTCAGGGAGACCAGTAAAAGAGAATTGCAGTAGTCCAAGTGACTAGTAATAAAGAACTACTCATCACTGCTTATAAAATAAATCTATTTATAAATAGATCTATCATATGTTATTTATTTCCTGCAGGCCGGATAATCACTTCCTGGAGGCCATCTGCTGTTTTCCTATGGTCTACTACATGGCTGGGACCATCGACAAGTAACACTGTCATATGAGCTTCAGCATTTCATTTAAAATTGCTTTTATATATAACATTCATTCAACATGTTGAAGAAGATGATGTACTCATGATGTATGTGCGTCAGGCCGTTGTGTCCTTGGGCAAGACACTTTACCCGCATTTGCTCCTGTGGGTAATGTCCGCAGTAATGACTCTTACATGTCTAATATCTGTAATGTGTACTTGTAAAGCGCTTTGAGCACCTGTAAAAGCGTTCTAATAAAAAAATGTAATGCATTATTATTATTACTCATCTGAGATTTAAATTGGATGTGCAGCATGTTCCAGGAAAGTTGATGTCCTGATGCGATAGTTATTGTTGTGTGTGTGTGTGTGTGTGTGTGTGTGTGTGTGTGTGTGTGTGTGTGTGTGTGTGTGTGTGTGTGTGTGTGTGTGTGTGTGTGTGTGTGTGTGTGTGCGCGCGTGTGTGTGTGTGTTTCAGTCTAGACAGCCTGCTGCAGTGTGGAATTATCTACGCTGATAATTTGGTGGTTGTGGATAAAGAGAGTACAATGAGTGCCGAAGAAGACTACATGGCTGATGCCAAAACTATTGTCAATGTGCAGACCATGTTCAGGTAATTCTGCAGATTTTATCACAATTATTATCATATATTATTAATGGCATGGTATATTATCACTTTGTTCTTAAACTTGTATAAATCATGTTTGGACAACAGAAGTATTGCTAAAATGATTTAAAAATAAAAGGTTTAGGTGTTATCAGCGAAACAGTTAGAAGAAACAGAAAAACATCATTGTATGAATCTTGTATATGTATTACTAATGTGATGGCCATTTAAAGATTGAATTGCATGATATTTAGCGTCAGTTAAAAGTATTAAGTTGAATAGGGTTTAAACAGAAAGAAACAGGAATACATACCTTACATAATTATGAGGCTAAAAAACTATATTTCTGCATACAAATCTGAACTTTTTTTTTTTTTTTTTAAATAGTACCCAAATAATTTCCGGTCAAATGTGTCGATTTGGCTACTAATCATTAAGAACACGTCATGAATCTGACGTAGATTTCTCTTAAGACCTTTCTTAAGAGCAATTTGAACATCAAAGTTAGGTAAATATTGGTAAATTATCAAATACTAAGAGGCTTTGTTGTCATATGCATACATTTTGGAAATAAGAATACTGTCTTGGAAATGAAAAGTGTAACAGGGAGGCTGTGGCGTGGTGGACTAGTGCGTTGGTGTTCGGATCAGGGGAGCACAGGTGGTAACACTTTACAATAAGGGACACAAAATGTGCTTAGTTACTGAGTAGTGAATAAGGAACGACTAGATAGCTAATGGATAGTTAATGAGGAGTTCCTGAGTGACTGCGATTGAAGATGGTTTGTTACTGGTAAACAGACTGGGGTACTGTATTAATGAATCATTCATTAATGGTTAGTTAATGAGGAGTTCCTGAGTGACTTTGATTGAAGCAAAGGGCCGCTGCAGCAGGGCACTTTTAAACCGGCCATCTTCGGCTGGCTTGGGTCCCACACTGGATCGACTGGTGGAGGGGGATCCGACTCACGTGTTACTTCTTAAGTCATCATTACTTACCTTACCATTACTTCGGCAGTTTGGGTATGGTAAACTCAAGTAACGCATACAAAAAGAGTAGTTACCCATTACTTAATGAGTACCTACCGTTACTTAAGCAGTTTGTGTCCCCTCAAGTAAAGTAATGCATCAAAAACAGTAGATACCCATTAACTAATGATTTCTTCACCATTATCTTATCATTAGTTAAGCAGTTTAACAAACAAAAACTGTTGATGACAATGACAGATCTACAGCCACTCAAGTTTACATTTGAATTGAAACTACTTTTTAAACGTTTTGAAAAAGTAATACATGATTATATACTATTTACATGAGGAACATTACAAAGAATGAAACATTTAAATAAAAATGACCTTTTATGAAAAAACACAACCAAAAGCTGCACTCTTCTGCACGTTAATTTAATCAAAAAACAAGAGAGCATCAATGTTTTAACGGGTCACAACTGCAGGTGACTCGTTATCAATAGAGTATGTGGAAGAATTGACAGCAAAGCATCTCCTATGTCATCTGGCATTTATTCTGAGGACAACAAACACACAATGTCCTTTAACAACCACGTTGCACGTCACATCACCACATCACTGCTCACGTCACTGTCATAGTATTACAGAATTGCAGAATAACTATAAAATTGCCAAGATGGTTGTGACTATGGCCATAACCAGAATGCTGTGGCTGTAGTAAGATACGATTAATACATTGTTTTTTTGTAAGTGAACACCCTTCTCTCTTTCTCCAGGTTGTTTCCCAGTCTGAGCATCATCACAGAGCTAACTCATCCCTCCAACATGAGATTCATGCAGTTCAGGGCAAAGGACTGCTACTCACTGGCCCTGTCCAAACTTGAGAAGGTAAAACACAACATGGTGAATGGGGCAGAGTTATAAGATAAGATAAGATAAGATAAGATAAGATAAGATAAGATGGTACTTTATTGATCCCAATTTGGGAAATTGTTTTTGTTGCAGCAGCATAAAAGACAAGGCATTCGTTATGAGCATGAATATAAAGAGGAGTTGCAGAAGAGAGTGTTTCTCTTTTTGTACCACTGTTTTATGTTTGCCACTTCCCTCTGACTTTCTATCAGAAAAGTGACAGACCTTTAAAATCATTGCTGTTGCTCAATTTGTCTCTCCCACACAGAAAGAGCGTGATAAAGGCTCCAACTTGGCCTTCATGTTTCGCCTACCCTTCGCTGCAGGGCGAGTGTTCAGTATCAGCATGCTGGACACCCTGCTGTATCAGGTTGGTACACACCTACAGCAAAGCTCCTCCAATAACACTTTCAATGCCAGGTAAAGAAATGAAATCCTACAGCAGCAGTACTACCTGAAGAAACTGAGAAGCAAAGCAGAATGAAGCAAACATGCCCTCTTATGTTCAGTCAGTGGTAGAAAACCAAAGTGTTTTGTTTTGTCTGTTAATGTCAAATGTTCTCTGTGATTCCAGTCCTTTGTGAAGGACTACATGATCCTTATTGCAAGGCTGCTTCTGGGGCTGGACACCACTCCAGGGTCAGGATACCTCTGTGCTGTGAGTTTAATCAAATAAAAAACATCTCTAAGAGAAAATTAATAATCTAACACAGTGCCATAGTTTACCCCTGCGTTCCTCCTTCCAGATGAAGGTAACAGAGGAAGATCTGTGGATCAGTACTTATGGCAGACTGTTCCAGAAACTCTGCTCCTCGAGTGCCGAAATTCCTATTGGGATCTATCGGACAGAATCTCACATTTTCCCAACTTCTGAGGTGAGATCCTGAGATGATGTACTGTAAGTCGTAACAAGCTAAACATCCAGCTTTGATGCAATAACACTTTGCTACCTCCGCAAAGGAAGCTTTGAGCTGCAATTATATGACAACTTATAAAGTAGTCCATAGATAGTGGAAAGCTTGATGATAGATACATTTTTAAAATAATTTTTCATGCAAAAATGGTAGACACATTTGTGTACAGCCTTTAGGTTTAATATCATGACAACAAAAATATACTGACACAACAAGATATTTTAAGACATCATCATGGACTTTGAGAAAGGTGACCATTTTCCAAAGAAGAACTCATTTAATTTTGGAGCAATTCTGATTCGTGGAGTATTTTCTTTCATATAAAACATGTTACTGAAGTAACTAATGAAGTATTATTATCGTAAACACACTTGAAGGTGATGTAAAGGTTACTTCCTGTGTCTCCGCCTCAGTCTCAGGTGTCAGTCAGTGTGGACGAATGTGAGGACACCAAGGAGAAAGGGGAGGAGTCTCGCAGCAACGACCAGTCAGATCACCCCCTGCTGAGGAAGAAGAGCATGCAGTGGGCCCGGCGTCTGAGTAAGAAGAGTGTGAGGTGGCAGGGGCCCAGCCGGGACTCGAGCCGGGACCATGGCCAGCGCATCGCCCAGCAGCGCCTCAACCTGTACCGCCGCTCAGAGAGGGAGGAGCTCTCCGAGCTGGTCCGCAACCGCATGAAGCATCTGGGCCTCCCCACCTCAGGATATGGTGAGGAAGGTCATGAGGCAACTGGTCAGAGCGAGGTTTCATTTTCCAAAAAGTTTAATACTTCTGATTTAAGCAGCTAGAACGGAACTTTTGTATTGATTTTAGCGGCCCCTGTGGACAAAAGCGGCAGTTGTTTCAATGAGCACCACCCCCTCTAGTCATAAAAATCTGGCTATCTGGACCTTTGTTTAGACGCAACTTCTTTATTAAACAATTGCAGAAGAGAATTGCCACATTTTTCATCCCACAAATGCATGTTCCTCACAAATGCCGCACCATTTGAAAGGTAAGTATACAGGCTTTCCAACGGTATAAGATGTATTGCCAAGAAGCATTGTTACAACAAAGAAATAATCTACCAAACACAAATGTCCTTACTTTTTGTGTTAAGTTTATTTGTAGTTATTTAACAAAATAACTATGAAAATGAAATGATGAAACAAAGTTGACTTTGTCTTAGCCACCAACGTTAATTCACGCATTTACGTAAAACCACATCACACAATGGATTCTGTAAATAAAATAGACATTACATACCAGTCTCGAAGGAAGACGATCAATTCCGGATCTCTTTTGAATCCTCTCAAATCCTTCAAGATGTGTAATAGCCGTTCATTTTTAATCTTAATTTTGCCCATTATTTTTTCAGTTTTGCTCAGTTTTTCAGTCAATCTTTCCTTATCCTACCCCAATATCAGCCAAAACCACAAATATATATTCCCAAAGAAAAACCCCTAAAACAACCGTGAGTAGAACCTTAAAAAGTCTGTTTCTACTGTGCAGAAGACCTCACTAACCTGACAGCCAGCGACGTCATGAACAGAGTCAACCTGGGATACCTACAAGGTAAAGACATAAATCACAGTCCTTTAGCAACTAGAAATGATATCATAACTGCATAATAGAAACCCAACTAATCCAGTTTTCTGATTGAGGAGATTTTCCTGTTTCAGATGAGCAGAACGATCACCAGAACACCCTGTCTTACGTCCTGATCAACCCCTCTCCTGACACCAGGCTGGAGCTCAATGACGTTGTGTAAGCGTTTCTCTTTTGTGTCGCTCCTGTTGTGTGCGTGGGCGAGTGTGTTTATCAAGAACGGTAATCTGGTGAAATTTGAATCACCACTGCTTCTGTTTATTTCTCAGCTTTCTCTAAGCTGTCTTATTTGTGGGTGTTCTTGCAAATGTATTATACTGTGTGAATCTTGTTAGAAATTATTCCAAGTGACAATCAAAGCAGAACTGTTTTTTCAAGGTGGATTTGAAGAAAATCAATAGTGACTTTAACTTCATTTGACAAATTAGAGTCTCTGTCAAGAATGTTTTCGGTTTGGTGTTGTTTGTTTGTTAGTGCAGTCTCACGCGAAACTTTGGTGGAAAGGTATAGATTTGGCCATGGGTGGATCCGAATTAAGGATTTAAAGGTGGGGTATGTAATTTTGGAGAAACCAGCTTGAGTGTGCTAGAATGTGAAAGTACACAACCGGAAAAAATCTGCCTCTTCCTTCAGACTTCCTTACAGAGCCCCTCCTCCAACACACACGAACGCGCACATGACCAATGAGGGCACGAGATAAGTTTGTGCACAGATGGAAGGCTGACAGGCAGGTAGGCCATCCAGTTACTTTAGGCGGGCCAGCTCAGATGATTGGTCGTGCTTTTTACAGCGCTACGGCTTCCACAGATGAATTTGTATGTATTTATTGTCAAAGCATTTAATATATTCATTGCTATCGGGATGTTAAGAGCATTCCATGGAATATAACAAAAAGTGTTTCTGAAGTGAATTACCTACCCCACTTTTAATACACACATTATTTTTCCCTTTCGTTAACATTGCAAGATAAGGCTTTTCTTGTCTCAACAACACAGTCTCACTCCCTGATAGTCCAATAGCGACGCTTGGTCAGGGTCCCGTGGCGTGCAGTTGTGACGCACCTAGTCTCCTTCAGCTTCATAAACGGACGCAAAGAGCTTTCAACTGATTGCAATGTATTCCCATCGGCGGCAGTATTTGACGCTCAGGGAAGCACCGCATCGATCTATGTCAGCGACAGTTAAAGGCAATGTGAGCGTCCATTCCCATTGGATAACGGATAATTTTACACCTGGAAGTAAGTACTCCTTACCAGACCCGGCGGCAGACATACATCTCTGGGCGGGCATTTGATTTACCTGGGCGGGCCCACCCCCCGACCACCAGGCCCCACCCCATTTTAACGTAACATATGTGCATATATAGTTGCAGACAGATTTAGGCGTTATGTTTGTGCACGCAATGAAACCTTTTGAGCATAGGAAATGTACACATGTGCTCAGGATAGAGGCACAAAAATAACGCTACTTCAGCACCATGGATGGATTACCTATGAGTAATTTAAAACATTGAATTACATTACAGAAAAAAGCTGTGAGAATGTTGCATAATGTACTAAGAAAAAACAATGTATTGAGTCAAGGCTGTTAACATTTAAAGATTTAATAGAATATCAGACGGCTTTAGTTATGCAGCAAAAAACAGAATACTGCCAGAAAATATACAAATATAATATGCAAATGTATTTTAATTTCAGAGGATGAGCATCAGGAGGAAATTACATGTTAAACATCAGTTTGCACAAACTACTTTAAAGCAGAGGTGTGTCTCTTGGCGTAAAGAAGTGGAATTAAACAAATAACAAATAACAAATATATTGGCAAACATACAGTGAAAAGAACACACTGAAAAATACCCAATATTTTGTTCACATTAAAGCTTGAAAACAACCTTAGTCTACATCGTGATATGATTGTTTGCTACTTACACGATGTACTCAGGGTGGGCCTAATAAAGCTGTAGCCGACGTTTCCCAGATGAATGGAACCTCCTCAGCAACATCTCTTTCCACTCATTCTTGCATTTTTTTGTCAGGTCCTTCTCGAAACCAAGTTGGATTAAATTTGCTTTCCGAGTGTGAGACATGCTCCTTCGGTGCTCACTGAAAACGTTTTTCAGTGTGGAAAAAGAGTTCTCACATAAAGCTGTCGAAGCTCCAAAGGTAAGTGAAACCTTAAATGCGGTGAGAACACTTGGCATTGCCTCAAGCGTCGTGTGGAGATGACCAAGTATGTTTTTCAATGTCCATTTCCCATCCTCTGGTGGTGTGATGCTGTCCACGTGTTTCAGAATCAGCTTTTTGGCCACAATGAACTCAGCATCAACGAGCGTGGTTCCAGTCAGTTTAAGCAAGGGTTCCACTTTTTCGGGCTCCAGGAAGAAGCTGCTTTCCGGGTTGAGTGAAGCAATAGCCTCCATGAATGCGCTGTTTCGCTCTCCAAAGCGGCGCGCAATTTCTCCCGTAACTGCATCAATGCAGCTGTAAAACAGCCGCCGTTTCTCTGTCATCTGGTGGTTTTCTTGTGTTCCCACTCCCACTGTCTCTTCAACAACATAATCCTCCAAAGTTGTGTTAAGAGTTCGCTTTCTCTTGGTGGGACCGGGATGGATAGTATCATCCGCTCTCTCCTGTGCGCACTCACTCCACATCTCCGTGAACACCTTTTCGGTGCGCAGGGCCTCAACACACTCTTTGGCAGTGTTGACAAGCTGTACTGCCGTTTGAAGGTCCATTTCCTCTGACTGCATCATCCTGTTAGCTGGCTCAAGCAGGGACAATATCTTGCATATTATCTGGGTGTGGAATTTAAAGCTTGGCTTTAAAATTCTGCTCAGCAAGCCTGCTGCCTCCATCCTCAAGTCAGCTGGAAATGATGCAGAGTTTTCAACGTGTCGTAGTAGTTCCACTATATCCTGAAAAGATTTCAGAATAATCTGAACAGTGGCCAGGTGCCCTGTCCAGCGCTGTTCGAGTAAACGCTTCAGCGTGTTTCCCTGGTAATGTGCAGCAATGGTGGGCTTTCGTGTGAACTTGTAGAGGACATTACAGATGTTGAATAAATCCTCAATGGCTCTCTCACCAGACATGGCGTGAACAACGACCAAGTGCAGCTGGTGGTTGAAGCAGTGCACATATGGGATTTCTCTGCCCAGTTCATCTTGAAGGAGTCTTTGAACCCCACCGTGTCTCCCCGACATAAGACTTGCTCCATCGTATACCTGGCTGAGAATTTTGTCTGTGCTCAGGCCAGCTTTGCGTATTTCATCAATGAGTGTCTGTGTGAGGGTTTTTGCATCACCTGCAACTGCTGTGGCGATTGTCAAGAGCCTCTCTTTTATGACATAGTTCTCATCAACAAAACGCAGTACAATTGAAATGTTTTCACAGCCTGTTGGGTCTCGGGTTCCATCCATTTTGACAGTGTAAAAGGAGTCGCCTATTTCCTCAACAATATGCTCCGTTACAACTTTGCTCATCAGGTCAATTATTTCGTTTTGTATATCATGGCTTATGTAGGTAGCATTTTTGGGAATGGTGGGGGCAATTTTCGCGAGTTCTGGGTCCTTTTCGATGGTATACTCAAACAATGACAAAAATAACCCACTGCCAGACTTGGACATACACTCTAAAGAGTCGTGGTCACCTCGGAAAGGAAGATTGCTGGTAGAGAGAAAAGTCACAATGTCAATAATGGAGCCCACGTAATATTTGTTACGAGCCAGCTGATCTTTGTTGACCAGAGTTGTGATTTCCTGACCAGTCTCGATGCGCATTCGTTTTTCTCTCCACAATTTCTCACAGACTAAATGTTCCTTGGAAGAGCTGTGTTTGCTAAGACCCGTGCCCTTTTGTAAGGCATGCTTCCAGTCTTTGAAGCCTTTTATGGTGAACGATGCGTCATGATGATGAGCTTTAAACTTTCTGCATGGGAAACAGTACGCAGCATCGCCTTTTACGGAGTATTCAAGCCAGGGTCGGTTTTGGTACCATGAGCTGGCAAAACTACGTTTTTTCCCGGAGAAGAGCCGAGAGGGGAAACTATCCAGGACTACCTGTTTTGGTGTATCCACGCCAAGGTCCTCTGGAACTAGAAAACTAAAATCTCCAAGATCACGAGCGTTTAGAATGGGAGCTGGGCCTGGGCTGCTAAAGGTTGAACTGCTGCTCCTGCCCGGCCCCGAAGAGGCTTCGTCTGACAACGTTGACTCGGGACCTGGTGGAGGAGAAGGAATAGGTGGCGGGAGACACGTCAAGTTGCCAGCATCTGGTGCTGAGTTGTCAGTGCCACAATCCTTTTGTGAGCTCTTATTGTTCGTGAACCACTTCCTAATATCCATTGTTGCCGATACATATAAAAAAGGATAATAGCCTAGCCAAACTAACCGCCAAAGTAAACTGACAGGCTGCTGTGACGCGTCTCATTTAAAAAAAAAAAACACACACAACTCAACCCCGCGAAAAACCAGTCTCGCGCACAGAGATTCATTCAGAATTTCATAGCAAAATAAAAAAATTATATTATACTAATGTTTCAACATAGTTTAATACAAAAATAAATGGTATGACAAAGCCCTACAAATAACAACAATAAACATAATAATACAAACATTTAAAAAATATTTTTATATAATTTTTTTTAATCAGCCCTGATTTCTCATGGGCGGGCCCAAATCCTGGATGGGCGGGCCCGGCCCCATGGGGCCCGCCCATGACGCCGGCCCTGCTCCTTACTGTCGATTCATTTTACAGTGATATCTCCACAACTCATCAACTCAAAAACACCAGATTATCCTTGTTAATTGCACAACATTGATTGGTTTGAATTGTGGACAATGCTTTTGTATTTCTGCCCTTTGATTCGGATAAACAAATATTTTTTCGGAGTTTAGGATGGCAGAAAACACTACACTACCCATAATCCTCAACTATCGTTTAGGACTACACCAGCCGCTTTGCTTGACAAACCCCGTGATTGAGACATGGACCGATGCGGTGCTTCCCTGAGCGTCAAATACCGCCGCTGATGGGAATACATTGCAATCAGTTGAAAGCTCTTTGCGTCCGTTTATGAAGATGAAGGAGACTCGGTGAGTCACAACTGCACGCCATAGGACCCTGACCAAGCATCGCTATTGGGCGGTCAGGGAGTGAGACTGTGTTGGTCTCAACAGTGAATACTTTCGATGTGGATTCCTAATTAAAATGAAGCAGAGAACTAGAATTGCATTGGAAAGCAGATATATCACTTCTAAGGCTGAGGGTTAGGTTTAGGCGTTAACCCTTTATTTTCATATCTTGCTATCTAAAAAGAATGTTGGGATCCAAACCATGATTCGGACGCGCTACTGTATGTAATGGAGCATTGGTGAAAATCTGATCAGTTTTTCTGCAATTCGGCTGACAAACAGGCAAATCAAATCAATAACATAACCCAAGCCCCCAGGAAGTTCGCAGGGCGTTTAAGCGAAGTGTCCTAGTGGCCAAAATATGGTACTACAACTTCCTTGACGCCATAGGGCTCAACAAATACTTTTTCCCATTGACTATTATTTGGAAAGACATGTCTGTAAATAGGCTCATGATTTATTTGTAACTATATTACCCAGTACGAACACTTGTATTGCCCATATTTTAAATCATTAGGGTTTAAAAGTTGTAACATTCGCTAAAAGTAATTTTCTTTCTCGATTAATTCTACTGAGCCGAGACCGGCCTTGGCGCTGCTAATTGGAGGCGGGGCTTAGGGAAAACACAAGTGCGCACTCTATGCGTGCAGATAAGCGTCCTTTGTAGTGATGGGAATTCCGGATCTTTTTAGTTAGCCGGATCATTTGGCTCGGCTCACCAAACGGCTCTTCATTTGACCACATATACTGCACCTTTTATAATTCAATCAAATGTAGCCCTGTTTTGACTAATAATGTATATGTGTACACATATCACTTACATTATTCAATACATCCTTTGTACTGAAGTATTCAAAAATGTGATATAAATGATTTGCTGTGGCCAATTGTTATCATTGCATTTACAGACCCTTGTAACTCTCTGATACCACCCAATGAATGCACTGACACAAAGCAGATAGCAACACCTATAAAAACTTAAGCATAGACAGTTAAAAAAAGGACAGCTTTTAAATTGTATTTAAAGAAAACGCCCTAACAAAACAGCAGCGCTCTATTTCAGTATTAACTAAAGAAAAAAAGACAGCAACAGCTGACATCAAATCCTAAAGATAATCATAAATAAATAACATGGTGAAAATAAATATATTGCAATGCTCAAAACAGCATTTTGGCTTCATGCCGCATTGAGCATATTTTACAGAATTGAACGGAATCCCGCCTTCAACGCTGTATCCAGTTCTCTTTATACATCCATGAACATCACCCTTTTGTTGGAGTTATTCATCCCCCTAATCGCAAACTAGCAAGAGGTGCAAACGCCACCAACAAAACTGGAGCATTCCCACTCACATGCTTGCTATATGTACATTCTGCATGATGCACACAGACGTCCACTTAAAGCCTAGTGGAATCAGAACGAGCCTTTCATCAGCTTTGTGTGAACTCATTTGTTAAGGGCTTGCATGCAACAAACCTTCAATTATATGTAAAAGTCCCTGACTCCAGCTCTTAATATTCCTCTTCAAAAGAACGGACCCTGACAATTCTGCAGCCTATTATTTTGGAAATAATAGACAATTACAGTGAAAATATGAATTTCAGCTCATGTGACTTCTGCTCTTAAGGGGATTCAGAAAGCAGCTGAATCCCACGTGGCGACTCTTTCAAATTGATGCACAGTTTCTCCTATCTTCATCTGTCCTCTTTTCTCTCTCAGGTATTTGATTCGTTCGGACCCTCTGGCTCACGTCCCAGAGGAGACTCCTCTCCACAGAAGCAGCCTGAAAGAGAGACACGAGTCTGAAACAGAGCCCAGAGAGGACACCCAACTCTGAGGAACACGCTGACCTCCACTGATACACCCCTTCAGCTTTTCACGGGGGTCTGGTTGCATCCATGCAGTCTGAAAGAGGACAATCTGTGCTTCGATGTTCCAGCACTGCAGTCTGCAACCGTGTTTTGAGTGCCTACTGTTGGCCGGTGGCATTTCACCGTCTCCTGCTGTGAAAGCTCTCTCAGATGAGCATTCAGGGACAAGCTTAACAAACAAAAAGGAAGATTTGAATCAGGCCCATCAAACCTGCTTGATTAGAGTGACTTTCACTGACCACTGTCTGGAGATGTTTAATATTGCTCATGCTCTTTTGGGTTGTGGCTCCCCTAAAAAAAACATGGAGTTTAGAGACTTTGGCCCAGGATTGATCTGTCTTTTCTTTCTTGTTCAGATGCATTTATTCTAGTTGTGCCTGGTCTGTCACTTACCTATTCACCTTCAATCACATCAAATAAAACACAACACTCAACACTATGTGACTTAAATCAAATATGTGCATTAAAGCTTTCCTTTAAAGCTTATTTGTAGCTGAATCATAGAAGTAGTTGCTAACGGAGCCCGGCATTAGAGAAAGAAAGGACACTATTCACATTTGTGAGCACAAGATATACTTAATTTAATGAAATCATTACCAGATTTTGTTTTTGTGTCCACAAATTAAATCTTTGATAATGTAAGCCGTGGACAAGGCCAAGTCATTCATTCCAGTCCTTCGTTTATAGAGAGATGTGAATACATATTAATGAAGCTTTACTTTAGCTCTGGGAGGAGTTATCTTGACGTGTTTACAAGACTTGCTGATAAAGAAAGATTGTGGATGATATTATGAGCAATGCACAATTTATCAAGGATCGATAAACTACTGGAATTAATAAATAGCGTCCTAGGTTTGTTAACTTTGTTCAGTGGCGTAGAGGTTTTAGATATTAAATCATGTAAATATTGTTGTTCCTCTGCAGCACATTTCTGAGGTTGGATGAGGTTTTTGCAATACAAGTGCTCAGTTTAACCCTTTTAACAGTCTGTGCAATATATTCAGTATTGTGCCATTCAGATTGATTTGATTTGTACTATATTAGGAATCAGAAAACTTTGACTTTAAGCACTACTTAATTAATAAATGTGCTTGTACATGTATGGCTCTTTGGACAAGGTAGGAATTTCTAAAATGCTACATCCTGTATTGTAAGAATATTTGACTTTGACTTTAATTTTCACAATAAAGTGCTATATCATGAAGTAAAAACACATTGAAAGGGCCTTTGTATTGATGCATGTCTTCAACATAGAAATGGTGATTACTAATTTGGGGATTTTTCTTGACCATAAATATAAAGTTCTTTGAAAAAATATATTTTGCAGATTTGTCAGTTACCAGCCTACATGGAAGGACCACACATGTGTAAAGCTTGGTTCTGTTTAAAATATACTGAATAACACAATTATTGGTGAAAGCAGAGGAGATCGAAGCAAAGAAACAGGGTTGAAACGATGAGATGATGTGAAAAAGGAAGGTAGGAGACGCTGAGTGACAAACAGGTGAGTCACATCTCCGGCAATATAACTGAGGTCTGATCAGGCCACTCAAGAGTTTGACACCCCTGTGGGTGTGGGCATTCCCCACAGGAGTAATTATGGGTGAAACGCCAATTTTATGTTTACTTTACACAATTACTTTATACTGCCTTTGTTTTTTTTAACCCAGCTCATAAAATAACTGGGTCCAAGCCTGGCAATATATTGATACCTGGTCGTCATGCTTTAAACTAATTGGAGGCAGCTTTTCACCTACCCCAGATCTGATCATCTTCATGTGCAGAGTCTGGAGACTATTATTTTTCAGTTTAGTTGCAATACAAATATGTTTGTTAAATAGCCAACGTTACGAGTAACTTACTGGTCCAGAAGACACGTTGCAAGTTCAGCACCAAACCTCCTCTCTACACTCCACAAGAGCGGATGTTTAGCTCCTTTCCCTTATTGTTGAACTTTGTTGCCAAGGGCTTCAGACGAATTCAGGTGTGCTCCTAACTTCAACCACCTTACATGAGGTTATTAACAAGCCCTCAGGGCAGAGCAGGCTGGACTTCCTCTAAGTAAGACATCTCGAGTTGGACTGAGGTCAGATCAACAAACGGTGACTCATTATCGCCCCTAGAGGAAAGAGTGGTATTACAAGAGAAGATGGGCCGAGGCTTGCTGTTCAACATGCTCATTTCAGTAGATATCTCAGCAACACAATACATATAGACATATTTATTTCATGACTTTTTCTTAATAGTGTTAGTTAACTTTGAATGTTTAAGACTAAATATCTCACCATGGCTCATACTGCTGCTTTAAAGAAAGATGTCAACATTTTGGGAGATACTGTATATTTAATGACTTCCTTGCAAATGTTCTTGTAATTAGCATGACATCTTGCAGAGAGCGGCTTTCACATTAAACAGTACAGTACATGTAACATGTAAATGTGTGACTTTAGGAGTGATATTTCCCATAAATCGCAAAGGTCCTTGAAATCCTAAAACATTTGTGAATGTAAGGTTAACTAACCAAGGCCTTAAACATTTTTGAAAATAGACATGGGTCCTTAAAAAGGGCTTGGATTTAGATATATTTTATTTGAAAGGATATAAATTGTTACTGAAATTGTGAATAGATATTTTTCTCTGCTGCAATGTATTGTTTTGCTGTGTTGTGTTAGAGAAATCAACTGTTGTATGAAAGCTTCTGTTGTAACTGTGTCCTAAACTATGCTGTATTAGGTCCTTGAATTTGAGGGAATTGAGTCCTTGAATCTAACTTGGGTGTGAGAACCCAAGTTAGAGCTGTGCCTTTTCTTGAAAAAATATGATTGTGACAATGGTGTTTAGGGATTTATGTGCCAGAGTTAAACAGGCTTACAAACGTTTTATACACACTACTTTTCCTCCACCACACCAAGAAGAGAAAGTAGGAATAAAGCAGCAGTAAAGAAATAGAGACAGCATGGATATGAAAGAGGAGAGTGAAGCAGGAAGGCAGGTAGTCAAAGTAAGAAAGCTTTAAGGAACAATTGCACCTACTGTATATACATAATAATGCACACAGACTCAAGCAAGCACACACACTTCATCAGAAAACATAGCTAGTAGCATTTTATTATATCTCTTCAAAATAAATAAAACATACAGTGTAACACACTTAAAATAAGACTCATTACATCTCTGAAAGCCTGTAACAGAATAAACCTCAAAATAGTGCCTGCTTTTTAGTAAACATAACTTGTACGTAACGTACAAAAAAATACTACTCAAACGTGTACAAAATGCAGCAAACAAATATCAAGTATTGTGCAGTTCCCCCCCACATAACACCAGCCGCTGACAGTCAGTCATTAGATGGAAGTTACTCGTGTTGGGCGCCAGAGGCTACGTCGTACGGGAGGAGGAATGTAAGAATGAAGTTAATATAATGCACTACTATGTATGAAAGCCCTGAGAGGCAAGTGGGAAAACATTTTATGATTCTAAATTGTTTTTCTCTCCTGTGTTTATGACTTAAGAACAGGTGAACATTTGTTTCTTTAAAAGATATCTGTAAAACAGGTGGAGAAAAAAAAGTTTTTTTCTAGATAAAAAAAAGTTTTCCGAACATATTTTTTCTAAATGTCTTTTTTTTAAATCTGTAAATATACGGGGGATTTCCTTGTTGTTGTCAAAATGAAGTGTCTGTTGTTGTAATAATAATCTGGGAAGATCTTAAACTAAAACATTAACATGAATGCTTTTGCTCTTACTGGAACAGAGTTGTGGTACACTTCGGTCTCTTGTGGTCCCAAAAATGTTCATCTGTTTTCAGATATAAAAAAAGGAACTGAGAAAGATCGTCCTAACAAAACTCTTTCATGTGTTCTTAGGATATAAACACAGAAAAGAAAACAATTTAGAAAAACTCACTTGCATCTCATGGCTACTGCAGAAAAGTATAACGCACCGTCTGAAAAGGGCTCGTGTTTGTAATACAAGTACAATTTCCCCTTCTGTATAAACATAATTTCTCTTCCATTTCTGTAACAGCAGCTTCGAAACTAAAAACAAATACAATTGTGTTGCTTTGCTCCGTAGTTCCATTGCAGTATTAAAGCATAATTTAAGAGACATTCAGAGCATTCAGCTCAAACACAAATACACACACTTCCCAAACACACTAAATATAAAACAATACTGGACATGATCACTCACTAACATCCACTCCATACTTACATAAAAAAAAGTTAGTTCCTTCTCCGTAAAAGCACTGACCAGTCGGAGTGACTGATGAATAATAGTTTCCAGGAATAATCACAGCAGTAGGTTTTTTTTTGCCAAGCTGAAGTTATAGTTGCACTTGGTATCGTACAGTAGTTGGTGCTGTAAGTAGATCCATTAGTATTCAACTTTAAGGTCCATCTCCTCCTTACTGCTACATTATAATCAACCCGCCGTTAATACTGCCTAATAATGTAGGACAAATTAAAAGTGTCACATGCAGAATAAACGAGACGAAAAGAAAACATTCAGTTGGCAGCGGTTCTTTTTCTCACGCTGCCACAGTCTGATTTAACTGTCTAAAGACCTGTCACATGATCACATGTCAATCACCTCAGAGATTATTGGGTCCTGCCCAACAAGAGTGGTGTGTGTCACTTCCTGCGTGCGCTGCCCGGTCTCTTGACCTGCCACAGGTGGTTGTGGATGGTGAGCGCGTCCACGGTGGCCGACACTGACTTGGCGGGGATGACGTTGAACTGCTTGCGGTCCGAGCTGTATTTGTACAGTTTGTCGATCATCTTCCGGCCGATGGAGCGGGGCCCGGTGCCGGAGAACTTCAGGATCTCTTCTGTTTCCGGAGAGAATGAGTAAATGCCTCGGTACTGGCACCCGCCGTCACGGAAGAGGATGATCAGGTGATTGGACTCGCACTTTTCCAGCTCCTGTGATCAGAGACATTGACAAAAGAATAGTTAGTAAATATGAAAAAAAAGGTGTGAGAGTAACAACACAGATGTTTCAAAAAGTTCTTAAGTGATAACACTGACCTCCAGGATAACATTCTTCTGGCTCTCATTGACTTTTCCAGCCAGGCAGCAGTGAGCGATGGCGTTGCTGATGATTGGCTTGTTGGACTTAGAACTCGGCTCCTTGAAGAGTTTAGGACCTTTCACAAATGTAAAAAATAGATAATTAAGGTAAATGCATAATCCCTAAAGAGTCTAATGCAGGGGTCGGCAACCCCTGGCATGCGTGCCAGCATTGGCCGTAACCAGTGGCACACTAGGAATAAGTGGAATAAGTGTGCAAAATATTTTAAATTGTATTTTCGGATCCTGAACGAGACCGCCGCCAGAGCGCGTCTCCCCGTTACCTGCAGAAGGAAGCAACGCAGCCCCGCTCTCTTTAACTCCAGGTGACTTTCTGCCGCTTTCCTCCGTGGTGCTGATCGTTTCACCACGGAGGAAAGCACTTCACTAATTGCAGTACCCATAAGGATCTGTACAAATGCCGCAGTTTTTGCGTGGCTGTGTCTTTAGTTGAAAGCCCAGTGGCGATCTGCTCATCTCTCATCTAAATAATATGCTACAAAGGGGCGGACTGGCCATCTGTGTGTTGAACTTTCCTGTCGGCTCCCAGACCGTAGTCGAGGAGGGCACAAGCAACAAGCTTCAGGTTCAATAACCCACTTTAGCTTAAATGACTGGAGAGAGGCGAGCTCTTCTTGGGAGGCCGCTGCATTTATTTAGCTGTTCTTCTGTTTCACAAAATACATCACAGCCCCCCGTTGATAATTCACGATCGTCGGCACGCTGATAACAATTTTTTTTTAAATGGCACTTCATATCAAAAAGGTTGCCGACCCCTGGTCTAATGTGTAATGAAATCGTTTTGGGAACATAAGCACACTAAGAGCGTATTCCATGGCACTTTCTATTTGGAATAATTAGAGATAATTAAGAAACTTCTGGCAATGTGTTCTCGATCATCTCATCTAACTCTCGCAAAAAAGTAAATAAGCCAGTTCATAAAAATTTAAACTATTTCTCCACAGAAAGTGACAACATCAGAAATACTTTTTATCCACGTTTAAAGAAATGTGTGCATTTTTTATTTGTTAAATTCAATATACAGCGCTAACCATGCGTCTATACTGCAACCCTAACCCTAACAATAACAATAGAGTTTATGTATTTGAAAAAAGCAGTTTTGAGGGAATTTAGCAGGCAAAGCTGATTTCTGCTCACCATTGTACTCCATAGAAGTGATTGAAGAGGCAATGGAGCCGTTCTCCCAGTCCCGCTCCATGTTCCTGCTGGACGCTCTGCTCAGCATGGGGAACGACTCCATGGAGCACACAGATCCAGCCCTGAAAACACACGTGAAGGTCAGTCAAAAAACAAGATGGGAATAGATCATATCCTCTGATCTAAAACACAAGACAGGAAGTCTCACCTCTGTGACTCCGCACCTCCGGAGATAACGCTGTCGGCCTCCGTCGCCAGAGAGAGCGTCGACCCTCGATGACTGCAGCTCAGATCAGCTGAAAATGAGACAGAATGATTACATGTTGGTTACTTTACTGAACAAAATGAAGCACTAAAAGTTCATAAACCATGAGATTCAAACAATGGTAGTAGCTGCATGACAGGCAAGGCAACAAAATCATAAATCGATCATACTAAGTAATTTCTAAAAAGATTAATGGATGAGCATAACTTCTTTTGGGTTTGTAACAAATTATTTTAAATGTAGTCTAGTTGCCAGCATAGTGGACCTGGACATGTTAAGTACACCAAGTGTTATGTTAGCAATGTATATAGGGTCCCCAGCACATAGAAACTGCTGGATGCTAACTTGCATCATTATGTTGGGCAATTAGCGAAATTAGCATAAGTTGTATTAATTTAAATTAAAATGAACTGCATTATATCCCCGATTTGGAGTCCATTTCTGATATTTTCAGGATAAAAAATTTCAGTTTTAACCAGAAAGTTTTTTCAAATAAATAGGCAATATGTCCAATCCAAATCCCTAAATCTCCCAAATCGACCCAAAATGTATCAAAATCAGTCCACCGAGAGTACAAATATTGGCATTTTCTGGTTAAAACTGCCATTTTTGATCCTGAAAATGTCCGAAATTGATTCAGCATCCTCAATAACCCCAAGAACCACTGAAAAGCTGCCCAAATATGCCAAGCCATTTTGTCACAATTGTCCACATAGGCTATAATGCTTATTATTGCTAATGAACAATTAACCAATTTATGCAAATGTTGCAAATTGCCTATGCAAGTTAGCATCTGGCAGTGTCTATGTGCTTGGGACCCGTACAATACATTTCTAACATAAATCGTTGGGGTCCTCATTATTCCGGGTTCACAATAGGACTCGTCCACACAGCAGCTTTGACCAAATCTTGAAAATCCTGGAGCTGGGCGTGTCTGACAGCTTGGGGATTTCGCGACCAACAACCAATCACATGAATATCACATGAATATCCCGCCCCCGACATACAAAGCAAAAAAACCCGGTTCTTCTACACTATTGTCAAATAGGAAGGGCTATGATGAACATTTATTTTTTTAACATTTTGAACATTTATGAGATTAATGTTTATGGTGCTATTTTATGCTACATTCCATGTTGGCTAATGATACTGTCTATGCTTGCTAGCAACGAAGTAAACTAGCAACGAAGTAAACTGGATATAAAATCCCCAAACAACCGAAAACCTACCAGTTTCCCCCACAGCCTCTGCCACCTCCCCCCATGCCTGGTTCCTCCGGTTTGTATCCCGGTAAGTAAATAGGGACTGGTCATAAAGAACCGGGTGATTTGCTACCGCAATAACTAAGTTCTCCTCCATTTTTGTGGAATATAGAAATGAACTGCGGGTCTCGTTCTCCAGCTTGCACGCGGTTTGATTGGCTAGCGCTTGAACTGTCAGATTTGCATAAACGGATCTGATTGGCTGTCGCTTCCAGCTCAGCCTCAAAAGTTGAACAATGTTCAACTTTGGAATCCTGAACATCCTGGAAATCCTGGAAATCTTCGCCTCGCCCCCCCACAATGCAGTTCGGCGACAAGCGAGGGAAAGTGACGTCATCCCCATTCAAAGTCAATGGGCGGAGACGCGCTGGAAGCGGTGGACAAATCGCCAAAAGCTGCTGTGTGGACGGGCCGTAAAAAGAGTTACAGAGCTGGCAGACAGACTAATAGGCTGTGTGTGTAAATATACATCTGGTCATGCAGAGCAGTGAAGAGGTTCACCTCCCCTGCAGCCTGCTGCTGAGCTCTGGGCTTTGATCAACAAGGACGTCTTCAGAGAATGTCCTGCACAACACACACGTACACACTCAGAGGATGACAGATGTACACATGTGAACTCGGTGATGGTGATAGCTTTTTAATGTAGTGAGTACCCACAGGCGGAGACTATAGCAAAAGCCACTAACATTTGTTGTTTTTTACAAACTGTAGTTTCAAACTCTATTACAGCTTTTACTCTGTTTTACAAATCAGGATATTCTTTTAAATGTTATGATGAAATTAACACTTTGTAATATACATTATTAAATCTTTTTTTTTTTATTAAATAGTAACATTTCAAATGGGATTCAAACCAAATGTTACTAAGCTAATGTATGCATCTAATAGAAACATGCTTTTGCAACAAGCTTATTGTTTTTTCTATGATTGTTCACACAGATTTGATGTTTCCAATGTCGCATTTCTAGAAAGGTGCATCTGAGATGCAGGATGTGTATCTAACAACTTCACTGTTAACTCGATTGAACAATCATGAGCACATTCAGAATGAAGATGAACACAACAGACAATGTAAAGACAACATTGAGAAAGTAACCGCTTTAGGAAAGGTCTTCTTACGTGTGGCGCATCCTTTGGAGAGGCTGCTGGCCTCCTCTCGGTGCAGGGATCTGGGTCTGCTCCTCCGGGACTTCATCCGTGGGCGGGGCTTCACCAGACCCTGCTCCTCCATCAGCACCTGCTGCTTCCTCTGCAGGTACTCCTGCTTAATGATCTCTCGCCTGGCCTTCTCCTCCTCCTTGCGAATACGGTCCTCTTCTGCCTTACGCCTGGAGGTTAGGTCAGGTAGGATTTAATTGCAAGATAAAGTTTACCCCTGCCCCCATGACTGCAGACTCTTACATTTTCAATGTAAAAGAGCGGGGTAGGCCTCATCAACATTGTCAAAAACAGTTGAATATTCAGCTCTGCTCACTTTACTCCAACACAACAAACTCTTTCCGGCATTCCATTCTCCAAATATCACATTTCCACTGTTGTCTTTCCTCAAAACGTCACCATTTACGAGACTTCTCTCCATAACAAGAAAACAATATTAAGAACTTTTTTTAATTTCTCCTCCAAAATGTTGTCAGTCCCTTATTTTAACAATCTGCGTTAGTCAGTGGCAAAAACGAGCACTTTCAATGGTTGACATTTGTGTTGTCTCCATACTGGACCAATTCCAAAACATTGTTGTCCCCATTAATCATTTAGACACAACAACATGGCTAAATAGTAGTGGTGCACGATAATTATGGGCCCGATAATTATCGGTCCGATATTAGGAATTATGACGTCATCCCGATAAACCCGATAAAAGTATTAATAGCCCCAATAATATACAATATATTTTTTGGGTAAAAAAAAAGAAAAAAATACTGCGGTGTGGTGGATTGGAATGAGGGGCGCTTGTTTTTCCCTCGGCTCCTCCCGTTTTGCCAGTACTGTGGTATTAGTGGTTTAGGAAGAGGGGAGTTTCTCACAAATCCAGCGCTCCCTAACTCATGCCTGGCTGTGACGTAAATGGTGTGCGGCCGTGAAGCCAGGACAGTAAACAAACATGTCGCCGGTAGTATGGGATTTCAAAGTTTCAGAGTTAGATAGTTCGCTTGCTATTTGTATTAACAAATGCAATGCAGAAGTTCCACGAGGAGGGAAAAAGGCAACGAGCTATAATACTTCCAACCTGATTAGTCACCTGAAACATCGCCATCGCTACGATGGTGTGTTAAAAGCGTATGAAGACGCCTGCGCTGCTAAACTAGCGGTGAATCCAAAGCCAGCTGCAAAGGCACCGGGGCTTTTACCTATCGACGAGGCTTTTGAAAAAGGCAAGAACTTTATTTGGGAAAATAAATATGGTCACTTTGAAGAGTCAAAACTGTTCTTGGCTTTGTTTTGTTCATAGTAGTAATGCTCATGTAATTTGCTCACTACTAGTCTTTTTTTTACCACCAGGTGTGCAAAAACTACAGGCACATTTAATATATATATATATATATTATATTATTATCGGTTATCGGTATCGGTCTTGAGAAGCAGGAAGTTATCGGTATCGGTTTCAAAAACCCAATATCGTGCATCCCTACTAAATAGGGAACCTTTAACCTTTGATTGAGTGAGTGTGTTTAACTAACACCTACCTGGTCTCATCCCGTTTCAGCTCGTACTCCACTTCCTGATGCTGTTTGCGTAGCCTCGCCTCTTCAGCTTTACGCTGCCGTTTGAGAAGGAAGGCAGCGCGGCGTTTCTCCAGTTCATCCTCTGCTTTCTCCTCATCCTGCAGGACGGAAGAATGCTTATTATGCTTCCCTGACTGCTCACTTAATATCCCAAAGTATTTAAGATGTATTATGATCAGTGGCGACTGGTCATTAGGGGCAGGGGCACAGCCCCACCTAGTGTCAGCAGAAAGTATTACAAATAATGATTACAACAAAATGCAAAAAATAGAAAAACAAATATATATAAAATATATTTTAAGATCATGTTTAATCATCTGATTCGTCTGTACATTGCTGTTTTAGTATGTGTTCTTCTAATTAGTGTCTACAGTGTGTGCCTATTGAGCTGTTTAGAGCCATGTGGGACAAAACCCGATCCTGCCCCTCCCTCTCACTGTCTAAGTGAACGGTGACTGTAAAAACTACACTGCGCATGCTCAGAATATTTTCCTATTTAATGTGTGTGGCAAAAAAATAATGACCATAGGGGCATAGTGCTGCCATCCCCACCATACGTCATCTCACATCATTCAGAGCTGATTGGCTGTAAGTACGTGTGCCGCGAAAAGTGTGGTGTGTGAAGAGGAGACGAGAGAGCTGCAGTGACGCGTCCTAAAACCCGGAAGTAAGCTGTGCATGGGTTCCCTGCACAAAAAAGCAATGAGATTTCTCCATAGGATTTTAGAAAATAGCTCAAAATAAGATCTGTGGGAAACGTACCTGTTAGATAAATGCACGTTTTGTTCAGCCGGATAATATCCACATGTCTACCCTACTTTTATAATTTTCTAATCATAAATCTATCATTTAGATTTATGATAGACTTTTGAAACTACAAGAAGATAAGGAGAACTTTTACAAAAAAGTAAGAGATTTTTGTCCAGAGGGATAGGCAAATGGACTTCATCTTCAAGCCAAGGTAAGACCACAATTGTATTGAAAATGGGATCTTACTAAGAGAGAACAATTCAATATTTAAATGATAAAATTACATTTTCTGTTTAAAATTAATCGAAGCTTTTGAAAATAACATAATATTTTGATTTAGGTCAAAATATAATATTTGTAAACCTGAAGAGTCAGAGTCAGTGCCTCACCAGCCATGAACCTCACTGCAGAAGCTTATAAACATCTACGTTTTTTGTGCCCCACCCCTTTTGTACATATAAAAACGCCACTGATTATGATCCATATTAGCTGAAGAAGAACCTAAGCTAGCCTTCCTGGGGTCCACACAAAACATAAAAGCATATGACATGACGCCTACAGGCAAACGATTATTTCCTGTAAATATACCAAACATGTTGTTATTCAAATCGTATGCACATATTTAACACACAACCATTGTAAAGAAAAATGTCTAGTATAATCCAGAAACCCAATATTACCTTGAAGAAGTAACCGAGCGTATTCTTCTGCTCTCCCTCTGCAGTGCACTCTGTGACGTCTGCACTGACGTCCTCCAGCCGATCCTTAAGCTCAGATAGGTCCACCTCCATCAGCTGACCTTTGACCCTGGCGGCCTCCTCCCTATCTGCTGCCTCTTTCCCTGAGTTGGTGACTTTGTTCTCTAGTTCTGGTGAGGGAAACGCTGAGGAACAGTCAAAGAAGCAGTTATTGTCCTCCTCGCTGCTGCGCGGCTCGAGGTCATCGCCCACTCTGAAGGTTTTGTTTCTCCGGATGCTTCTCTCCGGCCTGGGTTTCTCCTCAACACTCTTCTCCTGGAGTCTCCCTGAATCTTCTCTGCCTCCCGGGGGCTGTGTAATAGGCTTGACAGAAGCCGCCTTGCTGTTCTCTCTGATTTGTTTTTGCTCCGAGGCTTTGTTGCGCTGGCTTGAGCTGAGTTTAGGCGGCCGGCGGGACGGAGTGGAGCTGCTGCCACTGATCTCTACGAAGTGAACCGCAAAAGACCTGGGGTCCGAGGCAGAGGGTGTGGATTGTGTCGTGGTGGGGGTCGTGATGGGGGTTGTGCTAGTGCTCGATTCTTCCTGTTCTGCAGGCGAGGAGGCGTGTTTCCTCAGCGGCTCTGGAGGAGAAACTGCACGCTTCATTGGTTTTTCTGCAGGTGACACCACGCGCTTCATCAGCAGGTTCTGCTGCAGAGACAGCTGCATCATCTGCTGCTGGATGGAGCTGATGGCGTCGTTGAGGAGATCTATGGAGTGGGAGCACTCATTCAGGTCCGGTTCTGCCACGTTATCCTGGGACAGGGTGTTCAACCGGTTCTTTCTCATCTGTCCTCCCTGTGTTTCCCTCGCCTTCAGAGCATCAAGACAGGAGTCGTCCTTACAAAACAGGGGTTTCATGTGACCCCTGTCAGCTGTTTCTGATGATTGTTTTAGGGGCAGAGGAAGTGTGTCGCTCTTCTCTCCTCCCTTCTTAACGATGTTCAAGAACGCAGCCTTCCCGAGCTTCAGCCGTTGCCGTGCCGACAGCGTCTCCATCTTCTTCTTCTGGTGCTCGATGGCTCGCCTCTGCTCCTCCAGCTGCATGTGAAGCTGCAGCAGCTCTGAAGGCACTACGGAGGGACTCAACGCCAGGTTCTTTCCCAGCAAAGATCTGGGCTCCTTGGCGAGCCAGCCGGAGGTGTAGTCGCTTCTCAGTTGCCAGGGGGGGCAAGGCGTGACCTCAGACCCGTCCGGGGTGGTCTTCTGAGAGCTGCTGGTGCTCGAGAATTCTTCGCGGAGCCCCAGTTTGAGGAGCTTCCTCTCGGCGAAGCTGGTCATCTTGACGCTGGCGCTGCCTGACGCGCTGCTGGCCCAGGACGCGGTGCTGAGGCAGGGGCTGGAGCGCCCGCTGCCCCCCTCCTTATCGTCCCGCTCGCTCACCTTCGAGTCCTCTCTCAGCTTGGCCGACTCACAGTCTAACTCCCTAAACTTACACACCTCTCCCTCCTGCAAGTACATCCCCTGTGCTCTCTTCACCACCTCTTTAGTCAGATCCTCGTCCTCCTCGTCTTCCTCCAGGTCTGCGATGTCAGAGTCCGAGTCGTCTCTGACACCCAGCGCAGAGGGGAGAGGGCAGTGGGGGTCTGGCTCTCCTGACATATGAAGGAAAAAGCCTGGGGAGAGTTTCTTCTCAGGCTGAGGGGTGACTGCAGACCCCTCTGTGGGCGGCCTGATTCTCCCTGACTCTGCCAGCTGTATGGGTGTGAAGATGCCTCTGTTGGACTCAGGCGTTGGGGTTTTCCTCTGTGGAATGCTGCTTGCTTCTTTCCTAGCAGCTCTGAAGCGACTCTCCCCGCTCTCCTCCTCTTTATTCAGGCTGATGCTCTTCTCCTTGGCTGGCTTAGGGGTGGTGGGCATCAAAGGCTCCAGATAGTAACTGTCTGTCGGGCGCTCGGGTGTAAAGGGAGAACAACGAGTATTCAAAACCCTGGAGGTGGACGCTGCACTCGGGATCTCCAGCTCGTCCTGCTCCATGTCACTCCCAAGGCGACGGCGAGACAATGCAGAAGGGTGGGTGACAGCAACCAGCTCTCCCTCTTCTATTTCCTCCTCTTCGTCCTCTATGCGCATGTGGCTGAGCAGGCTTTGGCCGCTGAGTCTGTGTTGGGGGCCCAGCATGTGTTTGGGGGTGCTCAGGATGTTAGAGGCCAGGCTGTCTTTGCTGATGGAGCGGGCAAGGCTGATGCTGTCAGCGTCTTCCTCCAGAGGGTAGTGCAGGGCGTAGGGAGCCTGCACGGAAAGAGGCCTGCAGGGAGAGCATAGTGTGAATAATGTGAGATTTCATGAAGATAGATAGAGATCATCCCAAATTGTTGAAAATGAAGTTACAAATATTTAAAAAATAGAATAAGATACAAATATATAACAAATACAAATTAACATTAACTGCAAATATATACATATTCACAGTAGAAAATGTATTTACATTACAGTGCTGCCAGCACTGTGAACCCGGAAATGTTGAGTAGCCCAAAGTTTTACGACATACATGTATACTGTAGTAGGGTCCCCAGCACATAGAAACTGCCGGATGCTCACTTGCTTTTGTTGGGCAATTTGCACAATTAGCATAAGTTGCATTAATTAAAATGAATGGTAAAGAACACATGTAAACAACAGTTTATAAGTGACAAGTCCGATTTTTACAATGTTGGATTAGTTTTGGGGGTTATTGAGGATGCTGAATACATTTCCGACATTTTCAGGATCAAAAATGGCAGTTTTAACCAGAAAGTGGCCATATTTGTACTCTCAGTGGGCTGATTGTGACTACCATGAACAGTGTTGCGACCATTGATGATTACCTCTACTGTGGACAATTATTTTTCAAATAAATAGGCATTTTACAATTTTACCAAGCAACAGAAATAGACAGAAACATGAAGCAATTTTCTGTTATATCTGTACCTGCTATAAATTGAAATAAGTATTTTTAAAACGTTGTAATGACACCCCTCACCTCCCCCTCCTGTCGGGCCAGGCCAGGATGGAGCCCTGGTTCTGCCCGTCCGGTGTCAGGGAGTTGGACCTGTTTCTCAGCACTGTTCAAAGATAAGATGATGCAGATTACAAACAAAAACTCCAAAAACATGTAACATTCATTGTGGACAAAGTTTGATAATCTACACCTGGGACAATCATCAATATATGATGTGTATTAGATGATGATGTGTAGAAAAAAAAGAGTATTAAGAGAGCACAGGCAGGGCATTATTATTTAGTTTAATTTGAAATTTTACAGAAAAAATACTGCGATATTCTCTTGAATAACAGTTGTACATTTTAAAGACAAAAGTAGATATTCTCTGAGATAACAGTCATATATTATTTCAAAATAAAATGTTTGTATTCTCTGAGATTAAAGTGTCAGGTTTAGGACCAAAAAATTATATATTGTTGAGATTGTATGAGAAAATCTTCGGTGCTATGAGGTTGATCATTAATGTGTGTGTCTTTACTCACACATTTCTATCTCAATACCCAAGATTTTCTTATAGAAAAATTACGACTTTAATTGGGTAAATTCTGAGGACTTTTCTGAATTGTAGCCCCTTTCTTGGATGTTTTTTTATTTATTTTATTTTTTAAACCTACAATAGACCTAATACACCATTGTAGATTACAAATAAATGTACTAGTTTGGCATGTTACAACTCTTTTTATTGTTGATTCAATTAAATGGATTAATTAACTACTCACCAAGCCCCTTGTTTTTTGTTTGTTAGATAAGGACATTCAACTAAGGAAGGATAAAAGAACACTCTTCCTGCTCTCTATCTTCCCGCTCTGTTTGAAGAAGTTCCTTTGTGACTAGAGGCGGTAAATAAATATGTATTTAATTACCTGAAGAGCTCTCGTCAGCCACCTTCTGTTGTCTCTGTCTCAGGGGCAGGAGACAGTGAGACGGGCTTAGGGACGTTGGTTTAGTGCTGGAAGGGACATAAAGAGAGGGTTGGGGTTTATTAATGTTGCTTCTAAAAAACATGTCAGTATCAAGAAAAAGACAAAACTCTGATGGTGTGTATCCAAAGCTAATGGTAGTCTGATTTATATAATAATACAAATATTAGGAAATATGCTACTATGTACTTTAAGGGCAGAGGCGTGATCTGTGCTAATGTACTCTTTATTTGGCCAAAATGTTTTTGTCTTAGAGTAAGAAAATTGCAAAAATAACTTTTTTTACGGATTTTAATGTACATCACAAGCAAAGATAGTTCAAGGCTGTGACTTTTACCATATTAAGTTGTAAAGTATGCATTAAATCCTTTCAAGTGGACCTATCATGCTATTTTTAGGCAATAGCATAGGTCTCAGATATATACAAATATATAAAAAACATGTCTATGAAGTGTTTTGCTCAAAATAGCAAACAGATCACCCATTCTAGCCATGCCTCATATCCCTCTATTTCACTTCCTGTTTCAAAAGTGCTGATTTGGGGATAAAGCTTTAAAAACAAAAATGATAAATAAAAAGGAGGGGTCTGAGCTCATGCGGGACCCGGCAGCTACTGTCTAAACTAAATGCTGCCGTGATGAAACACCATATCATGGATTATCATGGATTATTTCTGAAATAGTCTGGAGCTCAAAGGCTTTCTCTCTTGCCGGTTATACCACAAGGTGAGTTCCTTTTTACTTCCTGCTTCTTCACACACATGCTCTCCAGTACAGGTTAGCTCTGAGTGTTAGCGATGCTAATGTGAACACCGACCATATTACGTCCAAAACAGTCGGGCATTGTTTCTGATAGCAACGTTTCTGATTGGGCCGTGGGTCCACATTTCAGATGTTACGTCATATCGGACGCAAATCTGGATCAGTTCGTTGTTCCCCATTTTTAGAGATTTGGGTACGGAGGAAAAGAGAGAGGGGTTTATTTTCTGACGCTGCGTGAGTTCCCTGACGCACCATGATAGGTCACCTTTAAGTAATGTGTTCTATTGTATGTTTTAAATTATAACCATGAGATTGACAACGTTAAAATATATACGGGACGCCTAACTCCTTAAACTATTTGTGTTTTATATCACGTGAAAAAACAGTCTGTGGGTGTTACCTGAGGTCGGGGCTCGGAGGCGTGGTCAACATGTCGGCAGAGTTCGATGTTGTCAGGAAACTATGTTTGGTGACGTTAGAGATGGGAATATTAGATCTTGAACTCTTGGGCTGCAGGAGCAATCGCACTGGAAAATAATAGCAAGGGAACCGTTAGAAAAAGACCTATAACATACGATGCAATCTTTAACACTAGAATCGCCAACGGGTACATTTTACCCGCAGATGTTTCTTATGTATGTTATGTATGTAACTTTTTTTCAATCAAATATTAAAGTCTCCCAGTCCGTGACTTTTCCTGAAAGTGTGTTATGTAGCACCCTCTGTTGTTAAAAATTGTCAATATGAAGTCAGATTGAAAAAATGGCCAACAAGAATTGCCATTACCTTATAGAAAATGCAGCGATTCTCACGCTATTGATCTCACGTGTAAACATAAACATGACGTGTTGCTATAGCAATGCCTATTGTTTACTGCGGTTCGTTATAGAGAGATAGAGATAGATAGATAGAGAGAGACACTTTTAGCGATATTTTATACTTCATATATCCACAGATTCTATTGGTATAAGTTTCATCACTGTGCGATCAAAACTCATTGTTAACCCTGTGTTCTTGTATGATAAATAAAAGAACATTGTACCTTGAAAATCAATGCATTCTAATAGCGGGTACATTTTATACAGCGACCCCTGGCGGTTCTAGTGTTAAAAGAGCCAGTAGCAGTTTGATGAATAAGAAACCGGTATATGGAAGTAGAGCGTGTGTTATACCGTCTCTGAACTCATGAAGGTCCCTAGGCTGTACAAAGTCTGGCTTCACACTCTCAAACCACCAGAAGAGCTCAGCGATGAAGACCATCACGTTGTTCTGCAACGCACAGAGATCACATTAGGAAGAAATGAAAGAAACCTGCTTTTAGTTGTTGTTCATTTTCTTTGGGCTCACCTTTAGCACTGGTGGAGAATACAGCATGTCCTCAGGCTTCAGATAGAAGCACCTGTTCAGGTACTCGTTAGAGAACTCCTGCAGCAGCTGGATGTTGTACACACTGTCTGCTATGGAGGGGACCTCCTTCAGACAGATATCTGCACACAGGACAACAATGGTACATAGTCCCAGGCTCAAACCATATCATGTTAAAGTTAAATGCTATATCAAAACCTATTTCTTATGTGAGATGCTTAAAACATGTTTGATAAGATAATACTAAGAGCACTCATATGTGTATGCTAAATATGAAAAAAACTAGCTTTATCTTAGAAGAACTACAATAAATGTACTCAAAGTGTGTTAATAAGTTCATTTTAAAGGTGCCAATCGGCTGTTAACTTAAAGGGGACCTATCATGCAAAATGCACTTTTTGATGTCTTCTACACATGAATATGTGTCCCCGGTGCGTCGGGGAACTCACGCAGCATCAGAAAATAAACCCCTCTCTCTTTTCCTCCGTACCCAAATCTCTAAAAACGGGGGAACAACGGCGCTGATCCAGATTTGCGTCCGATATGACGTAATATCGGAAATGTGGACCCACGGCCCCATGTCCCGCATGAGCTCAGCCCCCTCTTTTTTTATCAATTCTTTTTTTTTTTTAAAGCTTTATACCTATAATCAGCACTTTTGAAACAGGAAGTGAAATTGAGGGGTATGAAGCATGGCTAGAATGGGCGATGGGTTTGGTATTTGGAGCAAAACACTTCATAGACATGTTTTTTATATATTTTATATGTCTGAGACCTATGCTATTGCCTGAAAATAGCATGATAGGGGACCTTTAAGACTTTGAGTAACCCAGGCTTCCTGTCTTAAAGCTAGGCTTACATTCTCCTGGATCTAGCTTTAGACATGTCAGTAGTATCTGTTCTACAGTCACTTGCACAGATTAGAGTGTAGAACGGCAGAGAGTAGAGTCAGTGTTTTCCAGCATGTCCAAATATATTAAAACACAAGTTTCCAACCCGGGAGTCATTTTGCAAAAATAAGGTTCCAAAAACGTCCTTTTTCCACTTAAGGAACATTGCCAGGATGATTTTGAACTCAGAATGCTGCTGAAATGGATTTACATGCTTTTAATAAAAGTCGCTTGAACTACTGGAACTTTCTTTTTACTGGTGTCCCGGAAAAATCTTTAAATAAATTGCAATTAATTCAGAATGCTGTGGCCAGGATTTTAACAAACACAAAAAAAAAGGGATCACATTTCCCCTCTGCAGAATTTATTTTAAAGTGCTTTTAAAAATGTACAAGACTTTATATAAGAAATACTGAAAGTATTAAACAAGACATCTGGGGAGGCTGCTTTCTGTGGCCCCAAAATTGGGGTTATTTTTACTTGTATCACTTGTTCATGTTTTATGGTTCTGTTATCTAACTCTTGCTGTTTGTTTATAACTTGTTTTTAATTATGTTCCTCACTTTTTTTTTTTACAGATTTATGTATCTGTAAAACACTTGGGCTGCATCTTGCATGAAAGGTGCTATATAAATAAAGTTTATTAATATTATTAGTGAATGAAAACTACCATATAGACGAGAAAGGTCTGAAATCAAGACAAAGAGACACAAAACACCTAAAAAGAAAAAACAACAGCCAAAAAGCAACCGAATAATGACAAAGACACGTTCTTTTTGTATTCCAAAATTGAGATGAATAAAGTATATCTTATCTAAAATCTCATCTATAAAGCTTCCAAAGAGATGCAACACATCTTCAGAGGGAAACAAAACAACCAAGAAAAGCTACCAAAAAAGACAGAATGAGCAGAAAGCAGTTTTTTGCTCATTGTCTCAGATCTCCACAGTGCAGTGTCACCTTCCAGCCTGAGGAGCTCCGGGCAGTAGAAGTGGACGACGGACAGCAGCGCCGTGCCGTCACTCACGTCCTTCAGCAGGTCGTCCAGCAGGGGGAAGTGCTGCAGGGTCCGCCCCGACAGGTGGTCTCTACGGTAACGCACCTGAACCAGAGGAGAGCATTTTTATCCAGGTGCACACATATATCTAATCAGGACTCACGTGCTCACACACCAACACAACATCCATCACAAAGCATCCACTGGCTCTCTTTAAAAGGTCTCTTTTGTATTTTTTTTAACCATCATTTCCCATGTCTTTCAGTCTAAGTGAGCAATGGGGAGGACAACTTATGAAATTGGTCCAGTATCGAGCGGGAGTGCTGAAGCTGGGAGCTTCTGGAGGGGCTGTGATGTCGCAACGTCAACAGGCTCAGATTATTGTTTAAACTTTCAAATTCATTTCAATTGCAAAGCATCTGACAACATTATAGAAGAACCTTAAGTGAAATCAAATGTTTTAAGGTAACTTTTCCTGCTACTGTTGTTATTCTGGCTGCTACTACAGTCAGCTGTTATCATTGGTATGTGGAACAAATACATTATATAAAATCTCAATAGCTTCTTATTTCACCTACCTTTTAAAAAGCTGCTACTTACTTAATTGTCTTTATTTGTATTAGCGTTTGCTTGCTTTAACTTACTCTTTTTATGTTTGCCTTTTGATTCACCTTTGCTGTAATGCTGTTTGTGCGGGAAAATAAAGGATTTCTGATTCTGGTTTGAATTTGATCCAATCTATTTAAATTGTCCCGCAACATGTTGACGGAAGACAAAAGTGGAAACAACTCAAAGATCTTCAATGGTCGTGGCTGAATATTTAGATTTGTTTTACAATGTGGATGTAATGCCAGATTTCAGAATGAGAATTTATCGTTGAGCAACACATGGCTAACAAAATAAAACGGTGCTTTCAGGCTAAAGGTAAAGAAACATCCCTTCCATAATGTTGTCCGACACGAATCTAAGCCTTTGAGTGGTTTTACATTATTGGTGAGGAAAGGCTGCAGTAATCTCTGTCAACAACTCGGTGGAAACAGGGTGCAGGTGGAGGAATAGGGATGTTTTTTCTGGGGTAGGTCTCTGTGACTGAAATCTGATGCTTGACCTTTGCAAAGATATTTGAGAGGATCACATTGTGCATCAGCCTGTCATCACTCATAAGGGATGACCACCATCAAGTATGATCACTAGGGATGGGTATCGTTTGAAATGTATCGATTCCGATTTCGATTCCGGTTCTGCTTATCGATTCCGGTTCTTATCGATTCCCCGTTTCGATTCCAAAATTGTAAAATAAAGAGGTCAAACGTTTAGATAACAAAAATATATTTATTCTTAAAAGGTTTAACTGAAATTGTTACTAAAAAATATACATGCAATACAAATGTATTGCACAATAGCTGTGCTTTATTTTAACTGAGCTTTGCCTGTGGCAAGCTATTAACAGGCATTACACTTTGCCTTTTCTTTTTCTTTTTTAGTGGAGCCTCACTTCAGAGTGTTTACCGCGACCTATCTTTGGTGTTATGAAGTGACTGAGCTCGTGAAATGTCTACGGGAGGGCGGGGGAGCATCGCTGCGGGGCAACTGTGGACCTCTGTCGCCTGTCAGCGCAATTTATATGATGCCGTTTAAAAAAATGAAGGGCGGTGCCGGCCGTCAGCGTACCGAGCCGGCCGTCAACGGCCCGCTGACGACCGGCCGTTCTGTGATTCTCCAGGTCCGCCCTGTATTCCACCGGGTCACCGCAGCACCGCGGTGCAGACGGACCCGCTGGAATACAGGGTCTACCGCGTTTAGGAACCGTTAAGCAGAACCGAAATTGTGTATTTTGTATGGGTACCCGGTACCCGGCATTTTCTTATCGGTTCTCATCTGGAACCGAGTTTCGGTTCCCAACCCTAATGATCACTTAGAGTCTTAGACTAAGGAGGGTTCAGTAGCTGGTGCATGTGATGCGTGATTACACAAGGGGAAATAATGAAGGTGAGGATTAATTAAAGGAAAGGTTCGATGGTGAGTACATTACCATTTGAGAGAACTCCACGGGCTCATATAAGCTGCTGGCCAGAGCATGCAACATATCAGGCTGGGGAGGGAGAGAAATGAGTGGGAGGAAATTAATGAAGTGATGCAAGAAAGAATGAAATGGTGCGAGCTGTGTGGATGATGGGACTCCTCTCCAGGCATTATGGTAATAATGCCCGGTGTGCCTATCGTTGCCACCAAGGGGCACTGTTGGCTCCTTTCTGCTCGGTCTGATTTAACACACACACACACATACGTACACTCACACAGGAAGTTTTTTAAGCGGTTGCACTTACAGGTACAAGCTTCCAGTACCATTTGGAGGGAGACTAGTATCCAGGAGGCAGGAAGGAAAGGAGAGTTTGGGGAGACACAAACAGGAAGAGCAGCAGACAGGTCAAGGGTCAGAAACAGTGACAAGGGCTGCATCTCACTTCGGTTAAATGGATTCCTTGCGTCCCTCACTTGCGTTGTTTCCCTGTGACTAGTCCCTCCCACCAGGGAAGCATGGAGAGACGCAAGGAAACCACGAGAAGAAGGGAAATGAGTTTTAAGAGCAATGGGACGTCCTTTCCTCCGGAGCGTCACGGCGACGTCCGTTTGTGATGACGCTGCACAGCTGATCGTCTGACAGCAGCTCTGTCCCCCCCCGCCTCTGTTAGTACACATTTACTGACACAAACATTTGTATCATCTGTTGTAGACCCCAATAAATAAAATAAAATAAGAACTCATTCTCAAAAAAGATAAACGCCATTCTTAAAATGTATAAACGAACAATAGTTTGATTAATATTGATTAGAGTGCACAATAGAAATAAAATAATTGAGAGAAGAAAAAGAGATATGAGTGACTCTCGTGAGGTTCATGTGTTTTCTTCACTCCGCTGGGAAACTGCTCTCATGTCAAGAAGCATCAGATCAATGCATGCACTGCATCGTCCAATCAGTGAGTGATACACAGTAAGGGGGCGGGGCGAGTGTCTGAGGATTTCATCGAAGGATGGTCTGGTGGTTCCTCGGTTATCGCTCCGCCGTTATCGCTCCTCGATCTTCGCTCCTCGCTCCTCAATCCTCAGGCACCAATAAGGCCACTGGGACGCTACTCAAGATGGCGCAGACAAATCAACTTCCGGTGAGACCGAGACCGAGGAGCGAGGAAATGAAAAATAACCGAAGTGAGACGCAGCCAAGGAATCAGATTTTCTCCTGTTAACGTGGAGACACATCTGATTTGAAAGACAAAGGGTTAGACAGATAAGAGGACAATGATTGGATGCATTAGAGTTCATTGTAAGCAAATAAGCATTATGGCATTTGAATTATTAAACTGAAATGAATTAACTGTTGGTCTATGAAATGTCTGAAAATACTGATGAATGTAAATCCCAAAGCCAAGTTAATGTCTTTAAATGCATTGATTTGTAAGTCCAAGACCCAAAGAAATTAACTTTAAAATGATATGATAGAGAACATCTCTATGTTTTATAGCCTGAAAATAGCATGTTCTGCCATATCTGCATTACAAATGACGCTAACAAATAGTGATCAACACAATTGACACAGTATTTCTGCCGATCAACTTATTGATAGTCGACTAATCATTGCTGCTCTCTCCATGGCAACATTTTACTTTATTTACATCCCCAAAGCCCCCATATTATGAGAACTGTACAGTATCTACAACTACAGTTCAGTTCAGTAACGTCAAACTAAAGTGTTACAAAAAATACAATTGAAATGTGTTCTGTGATCAGATTGTGATGTGAGGTGCTCATCATAAACCAGCTAGATCCAATGAATAAACCCCCTCATGCAAACAGTGAGGACAGGATGCATGCATGTAGAATCCAGACAGACAATAAACACAATTGAACAGAGGAAGCTGAAAACACCTTCTGGTGACTGGGCGACTCCATCAAATGTTGCTTCATCTTCAGCTCCTTCTCCAGGATCTCCCTCATCTTGATGTTCACCTGCAGCCACAAACACACTGTAGATCAGCACAGATAAAGAAAGCACAGATCCAACTCGTTAGAAACCAGCTCTGCTCTCACCTTGTTGATCCAGAACAACATGGCGTCCTCCAGGTCGAACGGCAGCTCCTTGGAGGCACTGACGTTGGAGAAGCGTCTGACGCTGGACACCACCTTCTCCACGCTGATCATCTCCAGGATGTAGGCCATCATCAGGGCATCGATGAGGTGGATGTGGGAGCTCTGGAAGAATGACCATCACAAGAATTATACTGCATGTAAATATGAGTAAATACTAAAGCTGTGCCAAATACTTGCAGCTTCATCCATACTGTTACATGTTTTCATTCTTGAACAAAATGTGAATGCTGCATAGCTTTTTTTGCAAGTCTATTCCGTTTTAAGCTGGTGCTTTTGTACACTGTTTCAATATTATTAGTGTTAGGGAAATAATTGTCCTAGACTCCTAGATATGACGTACAGGACCAACCCTGACGTCTGTTTATCTCCTTTAAGGACACAGGCTGCTTCAGCCATAATGTTATTGTTCCCATTCTGTCACCGGTCAACACTAGGTCACAGATGGTCTGTTGTTGTGGGTGCACTGGGACACTTCCTTCTTTGTTGTTTGTGGACTCCAAGGTATGACATCTTCGAGGCCATAAGTGACGGACGCAAGTAACTCAGTGTGCCCAACTGTCTAAAGCTATCTTATCAAAATATGTTGATTACTCTGTGAAACCAGTTAAATGGGCTAACAAGAGAGAGGCGCTCCAGAATTGACGTGGCAACCCACCCGTGCAGTCAGACCGTGACTGCTGTGACTTGTGATGTGAATCCTCCGGCCGTAACTCCAAATAAATCATCAGTGTTTGACATCAAAGCTCCTGCTCCACCGTGTCTCCTTCCTGAGTCGGTGACTCCCACTGCATTGCTACACAGAAGTTTCCATTACAAATTGGCGTTGTCGGCAGGATACCAACAAATCTTCAGAGCTGGTAAGTGTGATTTTCAAATCTACATTTGGACATTGCCTTACCAGAATCTGTGATTGACGGTATCCTAAAATTACCTGTGACACTGAGCGGCTGCGTTTCGTTTTTGGTTAATGAACATTTGGGGATAATAAACCCAGGAGATCAGTGTCTGGGGACTCAGTCCTGGCTGATTTCCTCTGTGTGTGCTGCTCGGGACGGAAGTGCCATACAAGCATACACAGCTCATGTTTAGAGAGACCTTAAAGAAAGGCATCAGTGAAGTGGAGCTTCTGTGTGAATTGAAAGCAATGTAAAAGATTTGTATTGGACAAATCGCCGAATTCTGAGGGTTTTAACGGCCAAACACAGCAGTTGAAAATAAGCAGCCAGAGATATAATACTGCTATCGCCTCTCTGTAAAACGCGGCTCCAGCTGCAGCCGCGGGTGTGTGTGTGTAAAACCTCCCCGTGTTTGTGGGGCTGGAGCAGTGCAGCTGAGAGGGAGAAAGTCACAGTTTTTGTCTATAGGCTTTAACTCACAACACCGCCGTCTTTACTACAAATGGGACGGTCTAAAAGCACTCATTGTTTAGGACCGCTTTCTCATGGTAAGGCGGGCCAGCGCGAAGTGCGTGCATCACCCGATGCGCCACAGTTCCCTGGAGCAGGTGGCGGTCAGGGGTGCATACATAAAATTATAGGCTAATTGATCACAGGTGGGTAGTGGCAAGCAAGCATAGAACAAACTATGTTTCATCTTGAAGTGAACTCGATAGCAAGTGTATAGGCTGGTCGTATCAGACTACAGTCAACTGGGCTGTCGTTTGGAGAGAAAGGGAAGAGGGAAAAGTCTGTGGGCTCCGATCGGGGGGGCACAGCGCCACTAGAAAAGAGTAGTGGTTGTCGCAAGAGGATAAGCTAGTTATCGCTCTTGGACGGCTTTCAGGCACCGATCTATAACTTGTATACAAGGGTGGGTGCGTGAGACAAGACGCCACACTGGAGATAATTCCCCACCCCCTCTGAGACCTCTTAATTCGGACTAAATTGAGCTGGATGAGCTTTGCTGTCGCGCTGGCGTTTATTACGAGTTCATGTTTGTTTGTCTGATTGTTTGTATGGGGGGTCTATATTGGTTTGTCTACCCGCCGTCTTGTGTATGTTTTGTAACAACTAATAATGAATCAGTCCATAGACTGGGTAAAATGAACTAAACTTTAGTTATCTCACCAAAAGTAAATGACTTGAGAAAAATAAATAATATAAAGATGTAAAGCAAAATTCTGGTCGCATAAATGTGCTGCAAAATGAAAATAAATAGCAAAAGAGTGTTTTTATGTCCTGCATCTGAGTGTGCAGAGGAAAATGTAAACAAGAAGCCCACTGTTCAGGGTGTGCGCTGTAGGTGTAAGAAGAAAATAAGATTATATTGCTTTAAGACACTTCCAAGTCCTACAGAGATCAGTATCACTTTGTGTTGCAAGCCAAATCCAGGGGTTCTATTCGAGCCCAATTTTAAATACCATAAAGAAAAGTATTGAACCCAGCTCGAGCTAAATGTCAAATGTATTTAATTAATGTGCAAGTGTTTTGATTTATTTAAAATGTTCCAGTCTAGCTTCCTTCGAGTTTAGTCTAAGCAACAGATTGGTTCTCATAACATTCTCACTGCTGTGCTGTCCCAAATGTTCTAAACCTTGGCCAGACAAGCACACACACACACCCCCCCACACACACACACACACACACACACACACACACACACACACACACACACACACACACACACACACACACACACACACACACACACACACACACACACACACACACACACACACACACACACACACACACACACAACACACACACACACACACACACACACACACACACACACACACACACACACACACACACACACACACACTTTGGATGAGTATTCACTTTATCCAAATTGTTGCCTTCTTTAAAGTTATTAGTAATTCAAGATTAATTATTAAATTAAATGTGGTACATAACATATAATAAACAACATAACTTTGACTTGATCATTTTGTTCACAACATTAGACCTTGTCCTCTAATCTCTACTAGAATAAGATAAGTGTGCATGTTTGGGTGTTTTAACACTCCTGTAATGTACCTAATCTTGTTATCCTTTTCATTACAGAGCTGGGAAAATGGTGTATTGCTTAGATTCTGATCCGTGGAAAGTCCAATTTTGACTGACTTTAGTTCTAATGTTAATTTGATTTCAACCCATAAGTAATTATTTAGATTAACTCAACATTTCACATGATGGATTAGTGCTCCACATTTCTTTTCCCCACTCATTTGTTGTGCAATTAGGCCAATGGTAAAGAGAGACATTGATGACCTCGTGTCCCTTTTGTTAGTACGTGGTTCCATTTTGTCTATGGCCTTGGACGGCTTCACTAAGAGTCACCCAGTTCTACCCTGCTACAGTCCGGCTGAGTGCAGTCACAGAGATGCTATGGCTGCTCTACATGAAATGACATTAATGGTCTGGTCCGAGAATGGACACCATTCCCTGCTCCCAGAGACAATGACGCTCCTCAAACTGATACTGTCTCACATGGGTCTGCTCCCCCCCACCGAGCCATGAACTGAAAGCTTGACATCTGCTTTGAACACCTGGAAGCCTCCCTGTCACACCAGCACCAACCCTTGGGTCAGTCAGATGGGACTAACGGCTTCACTTAGGGCATTTGGGTCAGACACATGACTCTCGTTACCGCAGAGTGGGTTGTTTTTTTAAGGCTATTCATACTGCTATGCAGAGGATGCCTGTAGGTTGGCAAGCTGTTAAAAGCCCCTACTATTTTTAAAACAGGCCTAATGTCAGGGGCCTCTTAGTTCTACATGTATTCACATTATAGGGACAATGTTTCCACCTGGTAAAACTAAAGGCTGCACGGTACTCAGGCTACAATACGACCATTCTGTTCTGCTCTAACGATTCAATTGATAGATTCTACATCAAAACAATTAGCTTTTATTGTTTCCAATGATAACGTCACTTTAAGTGGAGGAATGCAAACCTGTTTTCAAATGTAAGGTTTTGAATTTGTTTGACATTTCTCAGTAATAACACCCTCAGACGCCCACTATCATTCATGCTATGCCTTCAGTGGTGACTCAGATGTTAAGGGGGATGACGTTTTTACTCCCAAATCAGATATGCTTTGTTCTTCAACAAAAGTATACATTTCCTGCATAATCTATGTTTCTCACAATAGTTTTTGTAAGCTGCACACAGGTGATACTGAGTCTTCTCGAGTAATAGATTACACCATGCTTAAATAGACTCCTAAGTTATTATTTCATATGTGACATATGTAAGAAAAGGGAGGGAAGAGTCAATTATATTGAGTAATTGATTTTATATTGGAACATTTATTTCTCAAACCTGTTTTATGGAAGAGGAAAATATTTCTGATAAACTAATATGTTATCAAACGGTAAATGGTGAATTAATATAACATTTAGAATCATTGAGAAGGGGTGATATCCGCAGGGTTAGCTCACCTTTAAATTACAATAAAATATCTCTACTTTGGACTGATGATTCTTGCATGTTAAATGACCAACACAAACCTTACATTTATGCATGTGCATGTGTCAGGAAGGCTCCCTAATAATTCTGAGGGGCCTATCCTATTTTTGTAATTAAATGATAATGTGCTAATCCATTACTTTGAGTTGTCTGCACTCAGGAAAACATCCCTATCAAGTGTTAACCCAATAACTAGGACAGCTCTGAAGGCCAAGGGTCAGAGAGAGAGGATCACACTCTCCGGCTGCAGAGGGCACCCCCAGCCACGGGCAAGGAGGCACGAGGTCGTTCGAGATGAGAGGATTCTAATCTTCAACTATCTGAGGAGATGGGATGCTTCTTCACCATTCTGCTCGGTGGGCTCAGGCAGACAACCCTGCGGGACGAGCGAGGACTTCAGAGGCTTCATACAAGGTTCCTTGTTTCTTGGAGGAGCAGATGTCTTCCTAACCTCTCCCATCACAGGGGGAGACCTGGATGCGCCACTTGGAATACGCAGTTGCACTGCTCTCAAGCAGATAGCAGAAGGAATGCAGGCGGATGAGCCTCCGTTTCACTGGGGGATCATACAGTGCTCACTGATGAGCCACACAAAAGCAGAGCAATTGGGGGGTTGAAATATGGCGCTCTGATGACGAAGAGTTTGAGCCAATCAGCACCTCAGTGCTAATCTACAGTATCAGGATGCCTTTACACACACCAGACACTCTTTGTCATAAAGAGAGGAGGAGAACGAGTCAGAAAGACTGAAGGACATGTTCTTCCAGCTCTCGTACAAAGATGAACTTTGCATTGATTTTATATCTTGGATGTTTACAGATGTACAATTAATGACTGTCTTTATATTTCCAATGACCAGACATGTGTTGAATAGTGGTGATTAATATAGTTTTGCCGGATCAGATTACACTTTCGCACTAAAGTAAATTAATTAATTAATATTTTCAGATTGAATAATAAGATATTTCTACTATTATCACAGATAATGTTAATATCCTTAATCGTCCAGCAATCAGGCTTAACAACACTACTCTTTAATGTATTATCCATGCACAGAAAGACCTACAATGATGTTTCAAGTACTGGATTCATTTCAGTTTTGGCCCAAAACTAATATTTATAATATTTCATATAACAATTATGTAGCATATTTGATCCTCAAATTAGAGAAATATAATTTAAAGTATCCTTTCCAAGTACCATAAGTAGATGCTCAGGTAAGTATGGCTAATAGGAATAATTGATAGACTTAATTTGGTACAGATTAGTGGTAGCATTTACAAATGTAATAATTCAAGTTTTAAGAATGTTTAATCCTTCCTTTCCAGGTTTGTACAAGTCTTTGAATATTTGCCTAACTTTTCCTTTTCAGATTTTGAACAATGTACTTGACTAAAATGAATGTATTGATTTGACTAAGTGCCTGACTCTTAAAGTAATCCTAAAATTGAGGACACTGCAATTTTGTAGATTACAGATTGATCAAATCACCATTGTGAATTATATACTCTAACTGTGAATTTTTAGCTGGATCTCTTACGATCCTGAGTTTTAAAATGCTTTTGACTAGTGATTGCCTTGAAGTAAATCTTTAAAGCGGCAAGCTGGTTTTGATTTTATAGTTTGATGAGTGAAATTAACTAATGTTAAATGATAAAGGATATTAGTTTAAAACAAATATTTAGCTATTTATGCATTTGTGTTTTATGTGTGTTCATTATTGTGCTTTTGACGAAAGATGATCAAACACTGATGAGAGATGATTTTTCCTATTATGATTGGCTGTATCAATCATTGTGATTGAATGTTTTAATCTTATTCTACTTTGTGATGTAATTAATGTAAGGTGAGACCACACTCAAATCTGGAGACGCCTATTGAGTTAATTATTGACCAAATTATTATTAGACTAATATTTTAGGTTATCATAAATGATAAAAAAAGAGTGGACTGTTAGGGAAATAATTGACCTAGACTCCTAGATATGACGTACAGGACCAACCCTGACGTCTGTTTATCTCCTTTAAGGACACAGGCTGCTTCAGCCATAATGTTATTGTTCCCATTCTGTGACCGGTCAACACTAGGTCACAGATGGTCTGTTGTTGTGGGTGTGCTGGGACACTTCCTTCTTTGTTGTTTGTGGACTCCAAGGTATGACATCTTCGAGGCCATAAGTAACTCAGTGTGCCCAACTGTCTAAAGCTATCTTATCAAAATATGCTGATTACTCTCTGTGAAACCAGTTAAATGGGCTAACAAGAGAGAGGCGCTCCAGAATTGACGTAGCAACCCACCCGTGCAGTCAGACCGTGACTGCTGTGATTTGTGATGTGAATCCTCCGGCCATAACTCCAAATAAATCATCAGTGTTTGACATCAAAGCTCCTGCTCCACCGTGTCTCCTTCCTGAGTCGGTGACTCCCACTGCATTGCTACACAGAAGTTTCCTCTACAATTAGTATTATACTATTGTAGGGGTAGATTGCAGTATTGCTGTGCATTATTGTTTACACATGTTGTATAACTCCAGAGCATTGTTAAGTCAAAAAGTCAAAACTCTTTGAAGATAATGTGATCATTTTCCAAATAAAAAATTGAATTCATGTTTTTATCTGAAAAAGAATGCTTATTCATATTCTGCTTCAAACATTGTAAACAGTTTCTTTTTTATTGCAGAGGGCGGTCAGCAGAAATCTATCTCCATAAATCACATGCATATATGGCAATACAAAAATGAATACTGGAATGGCTGTACTGTTCAAGGTTTTCCTCCATTTCACTGTAATAATCTCATAGAATATTACAAAACTGCTTTAGAGAACCTCAATCCTAGCCTCAAATACAAATTAAAAAAATATATATATATATTTTGCACACTACACTGAACAAAAATACACTTTTGTTTTTGCTCCCATTTTTCATGAGATGAACTCAAAGATCTAAAACATTTAATATATACACAAAATAACCATTTCTCTCAAATATTGTTCACAAATCTGAAAAAATCTGTGATAGTGAGCACTTCTCCTTTGCCGAGATAATCCATCCCACCTCACAGGTGTGGCATATCAAGATGCTGATTATTGCACAGGTGTTCCTTAGGCTGGCCACAATAAAAGGCCACTCTGAAATGTGCATTTCTGCTTTATTGGGGGGGGGTCTGGGGGGGTCCGAAAACCAGGCAGTATCTGGTGTGAGGGGTAGGGGTAGGATTAGGGTTAGGGTTAGGGTAATGTTGTGAATCGAGTGGCCCGTGGTGGTGGTGGGGTTATGGTATGGGCAGGCGTATGTAATGGACGACGAACACAGGCCACTCGATTCACAACATTACCCTAACCCTACCCCTACCCCTCACACCAGATACTGCCTGGTTTTCGGACCCCCCCAGACCCCCCCAATAAAGTAAAACTGAACATTTCAGAGTGGCCTTTTATTGTGGCCAGCCTAAGGCACACCTGTGCAATAATCATGCTGTCTAATCAGCATCTTGATATGCCACACCTGTGAGGTGGGATGGATTATCTCGGCAAAGGAGAAGTGCTCACTATCACAGATTTTTTCAGATTTCTGAACAATATTTGAGAGAAATGGTTATTTTGTGTATATAGAAAATGTTTTAGATCTTTGAGTTCATCTCATGAAAAATGGGAGCAAAAACAAAAGTGTTGCGTTTATATTTTTGTTCAGTGTACATACAGTGTGTGTTTTTCTATTGAAGACAAAACTGATTTTACAGTATCATGAGGTAAAATATGCTCCATTGCTGAGTTGCCATGGAAACAGGCAGAACTTCCTGTCTGAAACGGGCAGATTTCTAAAGGCAAAATCCTCGTCAGCCTACACCTGAGACAATCTCTGCTGTGTGTGTTATATACACTCATACACTGTGTGTCATACAAAACAACAGGGTGAGCTAAAGCTGAACAAAAGGAAAGTGTGTGTGTGTGTGTGTGTGTGTGTGTGTGTGTGTGTGTGTGTGTGTGTGTGTGTGTGTGTGTGTGTGTGTGTGTGTGTGTGTGTGTGTGTGTGTGTGTGTGTGTGTGTGTGTGTGTGTGTGTGTGTGTGTGTGTGTGTGTGTGTGTGTGTGTGTGTGTGTGTGTGATTATTAAATGTGATGATTAAAGAGCAAAGATGACTCTCACTAGCCTGCAGTACGTATTTCCAACAGTGGTTTCATATTACATGAAAAATGTTGGTTCATTTTGATTCATGAATATTTTATTTTCACACCCTAAAACCTGCAAAACCTCTACTGGTGAATTATTAATTTCAACACTCAGCTCTGGAAAGCAAAGTCACTGTAGCTTGTTGCCAGACAGAAAGGATGCGCCCTCATTTACATTACAGGAAAAAAAATCTGATTTTGAACTATCTAATGATTCTTTAAGCATTATGAATCGAGGAGGAGTGGAGCAGGCTGTAATTTACGGGACATGGAGAAGAAAAAAAAAAAAGAAAAAAAAAAAGGTTTTGCGAGATCTTGCAATACTTTTCATTTAGCTCAATGTACTTCCTGGTCAGTTCGGCTGCTACGGCAACACAGAAACCACAACAATGGAGTGGTTCATCGATTTTACTTTGAGCTTGGCCTTAAATATAAAGATATAACATCAGTGCTTGGCAATAGGCACGGGTTTCACATAAGTGAAGACACCTCAAGAGAACACTCAGAGCGCGGGACATGCACGTCCCTCTGAGCTGAGTTATTGACAGATTTGAATTTCGCGGATCAATAACTCGTGAAAATAACGTTGTAAAAATACAAACACAACTTTACAATAATAGCAAGGTAGACAACGAGCTAAAGAGTCGTTTTATCAGAACAGTTCGATACGCGCCGTCATCCGAGCTAAACATCAAGAATTGGTCACAATCTGCAGCTGGAGGAGGGAGAGGAGTGCTTAGGGACCGTCTACAAACTGCAACGGGGTTTTGCGAGATCTCGCAAAAGTATTGCGATATCTCGCAAACATTTTTTTTTTTGTTCATATCATTTTTTTTTTCTTCTCCATGTCCCCTAGGGGGTCCGTAGTAACTCAACATCCACATACTATCATTTCAAGTTATTGGTAAATGTTTAGGCACACAGTACGTCAGGAGTTGTGTATCTGATCACCTAATAAATGCCAATGTGTACTCTTTTTTTGTTTTGTTCCAGCCTACTCTTACTCTTGAAGGAATTAGCTTACTATTTTAACTATGTTCAAAAAGGTATGCATTACAGCATGCAGACCACGAGAGCATTTTTTTATATTTTCACAGGAAACTACAAAACAAATCCTGAATAGGCCTTCTGCCTCCAGACTGTTATGTAATTACATTTTCATTTAGTTTTACTTATAAAACAAACTGTGAGATGTGGTTTTTTAGTCAATATATTAATTTATATTAATGGTGGTGGTTAAAGTAAAGCTAGCTTAATAAATTGCTAACCTTAGTCGAATGAATGCTAATATTGGCTACGTTTATCAAGCAAAAGCTTTGTGTGATTTTGTGTGATTTTGAGCATGATAACCAACAAACAGCATACAGAGAGCAGAAGTCACTGAGGGATCACTCTTTTACTCGCTTCCAAAACAAATGCAGGTCTTAGCAAAATCAAAACCTCACAACACAAAGTGACAGGGAAAACAACAAAATGAAAGCTCCTTCTTCAGGGGTCTCCAAATTGCGGCCCAGGGGCCAAATGTGGCCCAATCAATCACATGTATTTATAAAGCACATTTAAAAACAACCCACATTGACCAAAGTGCTGTACAGAACAGAGCAGGTAGCAGACACGACCTTTAGATAAATAGATAAGTAAGTACAAACTAAAAAGGAACAACGACATAAACATACATACAGAAAGGTCATATGCACAACAAACATAGGCCCAGGCACAACCAGCCATATATGGAGGAGTCAAATGCTAGAGAGTCAAAGTGTGTTTTTAACCTGGATTTAAAACAGTCAATGGAGGGGGCCGGTCTGATAGGGAGGGGGATGCTGTTCCACAGTCTTGGGGCTGCAATAGAAAATACTCGGTCGGCCCTGAGTTTACGCTTGGAGCGTGGGACAACCAGGAGCCCCAGGTTAGCCGACCTGAGGGGCCTGGAGCTAGAATATGGGATAAGAAGGTCTGCAACACAGGAGGGGCCCTGCCCATTCAGGGCATTATACACAAATAAGAGACGTTTAAAGTCAATTCGGAGCCGTACTGGCAGCCAGTGGAGAGAGGCCAGAATGGGGGTAATATGGACCCTCTTCCGGCTCCCTGTGAGGAGCCTGGCTGCGGCATTCTGGACCAGTCGCAGGCGGGACAGAGATGACTGACAGGTCCCAGTATACAGGGAGTTGCAGTAGTCTAAGCGGGATGAAATAAAGGCATGGATGACTTTCTCTAGATCTTTAGAAGACAGAAATGGCTTGATTTTGGCGATGGTTCGAAGCTGGAAAAAACTGGCTTTAACTACTGCATTGACCTGTTTGTCAAACTTAAAGGCAGAGTCAAATATAACACCAAGGTTTTTGACATGGGGTTTGACAAGGGCGGACACTAGGTTGCCAAGACTGTTAGTAAATGCTTTGAGGGATTCAGGGGGGCTGAAAAGGACAACTTCTGACTTGCTTTCATTTAATGTAGCTGCAAGTAGTTTTGTGCCATCCAACCCTTAATTTCCTCAAGGCAGTTCATGAGGTTCTTAATATCGGAGTGACCGTTTGTTTTCAGGGGGAGATAGAGCTGTGTGTCATCCGCATAACAGTGGAAGGAAATTTTATATTTTTGCATGATTTTGCCGAGAGGAAGAATGTAAATAGAGAACAGAATACAGTGTTTCCCCTAACGTTATCTTGGAGGGGCGCTGCGCCCCGCTAACGGAGCCCCACGCCCCCCCTGAAATTCAAGGTGTTTTTAAAAAAAAACTTTTTTTATTTTTTTTTTATATATATAGCACCAAATTGCAACTAATCTGTAGCTACTGTCACTTTTCACATGTGCTCTTTTATTAAATAAACTAAACGCTTTCATTTGAAGTTGTGAGTTTAGTGTTTTTGACCCTAAGAAACACTGATGCATTAATCAATAACAATAATCCACAGCTCCTCTCTCTGCTCCAGGGGATTTAAAACATATATATCCCAGTGACCCCCACAGTAATAACACAGTATTCATGTGTTAATAAGACCACTTTTCAATGAATTCAGCCACATATAACATATTACAAAAACATCTTAGTTGATAAAAGAATCCCAATAACTTATTTTCATAACAAGAATGAAATAGACCCTTCCCATTTCCCCTGACTGTCCTCACTTTATAAAGGTCTGTGAAGGGGGGGGGGGCAGCATCCCGACTGAGGAGCAATCTGACGCTTCTGTTTTAAGGGAGGAGCTGCCAACACTTTTTGTAACAAAATGAAAAACAATGAAACCCTGTTAACTGAGTGCTGTGATATAGGCTGTTTTTTTCCTTGAGCATATTCAATTATCAAGAACAATTTACCCTTATTTGATTGATTTAGCTAACTTATAACTTAGCTTAACTTATGAGGCAATATACCTCCCCTCTATGAGGGGCCCAGCCCTTTGTATGTTATTCTGTATGTGGCCCTCAGTGAAAACAGTTTGGCCCCCCCCATGTCCTTATTGTTGCTTTAATGTTCTTCTATAATCTGTTCAGTACCCACCATCTTGATGGGGGAGGAGCTGAGGTCCAGGTCAGAGACAGGACTGTTTCCTGCCTCCAGGACGTAGACGCCCCTCCTGCTGAGCGCCTGCAGGACGGAGAGGTGTGTGTGCAGCGCGGCCGCCTGCCCCCCCGGCAAGATCAGAGCACACACCCGGCAGGACAGCTCCCCCGACAGCAGCAGCCGCAGGATGGGGGGCTTGATGTGCTCCTGGTCATACTGGTCCGTGTAGAAGGGGTCCCGCAGGTCTGCAGGGATGTGATCTGCAACAAAACACAAGCATACCATCATCAAACTATCACATTTAATGCATGTTGCCCAATACCACAAAACGTTACAAATGGTGAATGTCAAAAAGTAGTTTAGTGCTACTTTGACATTCTTGTAATTTACTTGATTATTACATAAACCTCAACTCAAAAACATTTTGGACGCAAATCTGACTCATTTATTTTACACGTATTGTTACTTTTCACATATAAAAACACATGATAGTGTGATATGATGCAGTACTGTACTACTAATCAACCAAGTATTTTAAGCAGTAACTAATGTTCGCAAACTACAATTTTAAAATGATAGATTACATTTATTTTTTGGTGATAAAAACATAATAATAATATTCTATAGAAAATGCAATGAATTCAGTAATTGTACTGGTAATGGGGTATTTTAAGACCATAGTATGTATACTTGTACTTAAGTTAAGCATCTCAGTATTTCTTCCATATATGCAAATCATACATTTCTCTCAGCAGGCTTTACAGCAGCCCAAAAACTCTCCAAAGATGGGGGAAATGGAAGAACACTCAGAGAGAGCAGTAGAGGTGGGGTCCCTCTGAAGGACGGACAGACATGCAATGGTTTTGTGTAAACAACATAATAAAATCACAAAATAGACATTCTAAATGACAATGATAATGTGTGATTATATGGAATTGAAGGGAATATTAAAAAGCCAACAGATGCTGCCAGAAAATAATGCATACATAATATTTGGAAATATTACTAATAGCGATTATTATGAATGATATGTTAATAGATATGTTTTACACAAGGGATTGATAACTTTTTCATCATTATTCTCATTATCACTGAAAAATATATTAAAAAGATAAAGAGATAATTTCTGCAACAAAAGCATTTAGTTAGGTCTGCAGAATATGGCATCTCAGCAGATCCAAAATACTTAATGAAACATTGTATTTAACAAATATTTAGCCTTTATCAAATATTTAGCTTCCTGCAATTACATTTGAATTAATTCTGCAGACCTAATACATTCATGTTTACATTTACGTCTACTTATTGGGATATTCATGGTTCTCCAGTAAGTATATTATATCTAAAAAGTTATGAAAAGTCACAAATCATTTCAACAATTTTTCCACACGTGTGCCTCAGGCATGTAGCAGAGCCTCTCCCAGGACTCCAGGCATTAGACTGTCTCAGTCAACCAGCACAGAGACACAGAGGTCCAGAGGCTGTAAGCTAACAGGTCTTAGTGGGGGGGGGGGTAAGCTGCTGGTGTTGTCCCAGCCAGCGGGGGGGTTCTCCTGCTCATGGACACAGACATGGGGCAGCTATTTATATAAACCTTGGACGTGTTAATCCAGAGTTAACGCCTGAAGCACTCACCAAATTGAGCTTCCAGCACTTTCTAGGCAGGAATAAACAGGATAGCAACTGGTATGCTAATGCATATGTTGAGGAATAGGGAAAAAAGAGGAGAGCAATTAGAAATAAAAGGGGTTCAGGAATATTTCTTAAATGATTAATTAACTTTAAGTTTTAATCAATAACTCCATATATGTAATGAAGAATAATACCTCCTTCAAAGGCATATTTGTATTCATTTCAAAAAGGGTCTTATTTTAGTCGTTTTTACATCAGTTTAAAGAAGGGTGAGGATTACCATGAGTACATTGGTGAGAATTTCTGCCAATATTAAAGGGGTCCTATTCTGCTTTTTGGGGTCTTCCTTCTCTTGTAGTGTGTTCTGAAGGGGTTTTGTACATGTTCTGCAAAGGCTAACATCCTAAAGTTGAACCTTTTTGAACATTAAAGCATGGACACAAATACAAATATGAACCTGACAATGAGCCTCTAACAGGGCCTCCTTAACATTATGTTTAAACATGTACTGTTACAATCACCTCTACTTAAGATCTAAATGGATAAATATCAATACATACAGGAGGAAAAACATGTTTTATAGATATGGGGGGAACTGTCTCTTTAACAACAGTTTATTTTGTCATTTAGTTTCACATTAAAAAGCGGCTGACTGTGATGAACAGACAAACTGAGTCATCTATCAGTGGAAAACACACACACACACACACACACACACACACACACATACACGCACCGGCTCAGATCAGAGCTACAGCACAGTGTGAAAACCTTTGCTGTTTTTCACAGCCGACTGCTTGCTTGGCAAGCTCCTCATACCCGTCTCACTGTGTGCGGCTCTGTGGAGCTGCCATATGTGACCAGGATCCAGAACAGGTCAGGAAACTCTTCACACACCTCCAGGCTCACACCTCTTATTTATGTTTCTCTCAACAAGAGCCAATCTTGAACGTCTTCCTCTGTACAGTTCCAAACACATCTCTCTTTGCCCTGCCTCTCAGATATCCCAGCATGCACTCTCATCCTCCTCCCCGGTTGCTGTGGAGATTAATGGATGCCAACTTGTCTAGAGGCGGGGGCTGGGTGGCCATCACATCACACACACCCACCAAGGCATGCTCACTCAATCGTTTTATCACCCCTGACATCAGGGATCTGTGTGTGTGTGTGTGTGTGTGTGTGTGTGTGTGTGTGTGTGTGTGTGTGTGTGTGTGTGTGTGTGTGTGTGTGTGTGTGTGTGTGTGTGTGTGTGTGTGTGTGTGTGTGTGTGTGTGACTCGGGGGAATTGAAGCTCCTCTCCTAGTCCCAGATGCTAATGCTCCTTAGATATTTATCATCCACCTGATCCAAGCGTTAAACCCCACCCTGGTCTCTGTGTGTGTGTGTGTGTGTGTGTGTGTGTGTGTGTGTGTGTGTGTGTGTGTGTGTGTGTGTGTGTGTGTGTGTGTGTGTGTGTGTGTGTGTGTGTGTGTGTGTGTGTGTGTGTGTGTGTGTGTGTGTGTGTGTGTGTGTGTGTGTGTGTGTGTGTGAGGGGGGATATCTAGAGGAGGGGGTGCAGGGAAAGTCTTTGTTCCTATTCTTTCAGACACAAGGTCAGATTGATCAGCAGCGATGTGCTGACATGGCAGACTGAGGGTCTGCAGGGGGGCACTGGACTGTCCTCTCCAAAAGGTAGACAGTATGCCTCTCAGCTTTATTTATATAGAAACAGTCTGACTCTGCAGAACAAAAGGAAATGTATCCTTTATATTTGACTATATATCATTATTTTTCATATGTTTCTAGTTCTTGTTTTTATGCACCACAACACCAAGTCAAATTCCTGGTACGTGTGAACCTACCTGGTAATAACCCTGATTCTGATCGGTCATGTTATTTATCTGAATGTAGCTCATCATTTTGATCCTCCATGGTTTAATGAGAGTTGATCTTCCACTAGTGCAGATATTGCATGGCTGATCATTTAATAAAAACAAATCATTAACAAATAACATTTGTATTTGCCTACTGTAACATATCCCACTCATTACTTCTTGTCATAATGTTTAAAGATCAATTGATGTGGAACCATGTGAAAAGTGTTTGTTTTGACTATTTATTGAACCTTTTTTAACCAGGAACGTCTCATGGAAACTGAAAATCAGAAATGTTCCCTGGTTTCTTATAGTAACATTTATAAACGTTCGTTTGGTTCCAGGGGGGTGTACTACGAAGCAGGATTTTCGCTTAGCCGGCTAACTTCAGGGAATACTCGGGGTTACCGGTCCTACGAAGCTGGTTCTCTTTTTAGCAGGCTCGATCTCCATGGTAACTTATGCTGTGCGGCTAACCAGGGGGGTAAACTACGAAGCAGGATTTTCGTTTAGCAAGATAACTTCTGGGATTTCCGGTACTACAAAGCTGGTTCACTTTTTAGCGGGCTAGATCTCCATGGTGACTTATCCTGGAACCTAGTCTGTGCTCCGAAGCCGGATAGGTTCCAGGATAAGAGATCAACTCAGCGAAAAGCACCACGCCTGCTGACCAATCAGAGCTCAGTGTGCGGAGGAAATACAGTTTAAACTGCCGTTGCCAGTGCTGGAATTGGGCCGGTAGTACCGGCCCAATTCCGGCAAGTACCGGAGTACTGGCAAACGAGTACCGGCAAACGTGAATAAATCATTTCAAATATGTATTTGTCTCCGACTTTCATTTGTACATCGTTGTTAATGTGATGTTTAGTAGCTTTGATAGCTGTCCATACCTCCAGACAGCCTAAAAGTAAGACACAAGTTGTTTACTCACAGCCCGAATGCAGCATCGAGATCGAGATCCTCTCCGATTAACTTGTGACAGGACTTCTTTAGCTATTCTCCAGCGAGCAAGGTTTTTATTAAATACCTCCATTCCTCTCATCACAACAAGACTCTACACTGTGCAGAAAAAAAACAACATAAATGAAAATAACCTTGCTGGATAGCTTGACATCAAGCATGCTCATTTCTGACGTGCAGCTAATCTGAAGTAAACATTGAATACTGCTTTCTATTCCTCCATCTTGTGACTATGTAACTCCCTCTCTTGGATATCAGCATGTGAAGTACACTGTTCAGGAACTAGTTGATGCTCTGTATGTAATGACTACTTCCATTCTGGAGAGGATCACAGACACATGGATCCTGAGGTTGAAGCTCAAACTGGTGAAAAGTGATATTTTTCCAACAATTTCCAATAAATGTTATTCTGAAACATAACTATCACTGTTGTCTTTCCTTCTATAACACTGATGTAGGCCAAGAAAAACGTTGCATTGCATAATATCTAAACTTACATTTGGCACTTTAAATGTAGCCAAAAATATGTGAAGCTTGCGCTTAGCCCACCAAAAAGTGCATAGTTGCAACTTAGGCAGTTAAGCATTTTATATCAGTGGGTCCTAATGGTGCAAGACGGGGAAGGCAGACATAATTGCTTAAACATATAGGCTTAACCCTTTAATTGACAGACCAAGAAAAAAATCTATAGAAAAAGTATTTGTTTGCATTTTTTTATCAAATGGGACACAAACTACTTGTTTTTATGAGCCTCAACCAACTGGTCGTGCTGGCATTTTATGGTAAAAGTGCATTTTCAACAATCATCATCTACAGTATTTGTATGCATCAAACTCAAATAAATGTTTTTCTTTTATGGAAAATGAGCAATATACCAGATATATTCATACAAGATAATAAAGGATAATTGTCAACCATTTTCTTTTTTTCAAGCCATCAGCATAAATATCGTGGATCATAAAATCCATCAGTTGTTTAACAACTCCTGAATCCATCCCCTCTTGGTTAGCCCTAACATAACATATTCTCACACACACACACACACACACACACACACACACACACACACAGCCGATCTTTCTCTATGTCTATCTCTACAGTATCTCTATCTATGTCTCTATCGCTATCTCTCTCTATAATCACAAACCAAGAAAGTTGTGACACTTCCGCCGGTTTATATAGACTAGACAATGTAGGATAGAAATAAATATAAATATATATAGCATGTATATATATATATATATATATGTATATACATATATATGAAATAATAACATGTTCATTATATGGATTCAACTTGTGCCCCCCCGGTGGACTTGTCTGTGGTTTAGCCGTTACTGTGACATCAGTATCAGCCATGGAAGATAGTTTGTTTGTTTCATTCTAAGCTATCCAGCAAGGTTATTTTCATTTATGTTGTTTTTTTTCTGCACAGTGTAGAGTCTTGTTGTGATGAGAGGGATGGAGGTATTTAATAAAAACCTTGCTCGCTGGAGAATAGCTAAAGAAGTCCTGTCACAAGTTAATCGGAGAGGATCACAGCTGGCCACGGATCTCGATGCTGCATTCGGGCTGTGAGTAAACAACTTGTGTCTTGCTTTTAGGCTGTCTGGAGGTATGGACAGCTATCAAAGCTACTAAACATCACATTAACAACGATGTACAAATGAAAGTCGGAGACAAATACATATTTGAAATGATTTATTCACGTTTGCAATGTTTTGAACAGACATCCCCAGTCACCTCATTGTCATTTTGTAGTCCTCGCTGTACGCGTCCGGATATCGGCATCGCAACCTCAACCTCACACACTGGTACTGAATGTGCATCAAAGTGTTCCTATGGAGCCAAATATACCAAAAGATAAATGTAAACCACAAAAGAAGCGATCGAAATGTGTATTTCCTGGTTATTCGACAATGGCTCCTCAAAGTACACGCCCCATTCCTACCGTTAACGTAACGTAACGAGTTCCCCGGTGTAACCAGTTAAACGGTAACACCGGCACTTCTGGTTCTGACCCATGGAGTACCGGCACTTCTTGCTCAGTACCGGCATGCTGGCGGTACTCCGGTACTCATGCACCGTGCCAGTACTCAACACTCTCCCGCCGTTCTTATTATACATCCATATATATATATACAGCCGCCCGGTACTCAGTAGATGCGTCATGAGGTGCCGAACGGACATTCTCATCGCTCTCAGCTGTTTACTCCTGTCATTCAAACAGAACGTGCTGGAGAGGGGGCGGGGCTTATCTTCTCCATGTAAATACTGTGGTGGAAACGACTGTCAAAATTAACCTATTTGACCGTGATTTAATAGTAATACACGTTTCAAAATAATAATAATAATAATAATGCCGAAGTAACAACATACTGAAAACTGTTAGTAAAACCATGTTTTAATGCTTTACAATGTACATACCTAGATGCACGTGTGTTGTGTTTATGCAGTGCAACTCCCACCCAGTGGGTGGCTATGTAGAGTGATAGAACAGAGCAGGCACGCCCCCGAGAGAAGGAAAGCAAGTCACGTCACAAATTAGCATTTCTAAAATGTTAGGTGGATTAATAAAAGTGCAAAAAGACAGCGGTTGTCGCCGGAAGAAACTTCAAATACAGAGAATGCTGTGCCTGTGTTGGAAATTGTGTCTGATGGGGAGCTTTCTTTGGTTGATCCTCCTGCTCCAAGTTCTAGTGCATTACCATTAGCACTAGCTCCGCCGCCTCCTCCAGAGCCTCTAACGTTAGCTGCTGCTGGCTCAACTGCCACCACCAACACCGGGCAAAGCGATGCACCTGACTGCTGGACAACGGACCAGGTGCAATATTTTTGCAAGACCAATGCATGGCTCCTTCTTAAAGATAAGAAGCTAGGATGTCGGATATGCAGAGATGTCAAATCTTTGGGAATACACACTGGACAAGGACTGAAACTGTCAACTGAATGGGGTGAGTGTGCAGTGTCTCATTTCGGTGTTGACAAGGGCAAACAACAAGCTAGCCTGAGAAAAAAAATCAAAGAACATAAAGAATCACAAGCCCATGTAAAAGCTGCTGACATCCTTACATCTGCTTCACGTGAAACTATTCAACATCAAGTGCAGTCTATGCATAAATCTGAATTAGACACCACTATCAGAGTTTTTAGAACGGCATATAAAATTGGCAAACATAGCCGGCCATTCACAGACATGCCAATTGATTTGAATGTACAGAAACTGATACGGGCTGAACGTGGGCAGGGTTTTGCACTCCAATAAAACCTGTGGCGAAATCATCGACCACATAGCTCATGAGCTGAAGAAAAAAATGGCAAAAGACATTACAGAAAACCAAAGAAAACTCTGTGTTTTGGTCGATGAATCTACCACTATTAGTGGTAAAACGGTGCTTGTTGTGTGTCTACGCTCAGCATTAGCTGATGCTGAGCCCGAAACGTTTTTTTGGGAGCTGATCGAGTTGGATGGAACAACGGCTGATGACATCACAAAGGCGTTAATGGAGTGTCTTGGAAGAGATTTTAACGAGGACTTTTTAGGTCAGTGTTTCGTTTCTTTTGCATGTGATGGGGCTTCAGTCATGCTAGGGAAGAGAACAGGCGTTGCTACCCAGTTGTGTAGTAAATTCCCAAGCCTGTTTGTGTGGCACTGCTCCAATCATCGTCTAGAGCTGGCAGTTGGGGATGTGGTCAAGGAGGTCTCAGGGCTCAATCATTTCCAGATCTTTTTTGACAAACTCTATTCCTTGTTCCATGCCTCCCCCAAAAATCAGAGGCAGTTAGCGCAGTGTGCGCAAGCAGTCGGACAGCGTCTCCTGGTGATAGGGCGTGTTTTGTCCATCCGCTGGGTGGCTTCAAGTGAAAGGAGCGTCAGAGCAGTCTGGGAAAACTACCGAGTGCTTCATGATCACTTCACAAATGCTGCAAACGACACGAGCAGGGATTCCAGAGACAGAGCAAAGTACAAGGGCCTGGATGATGTGCTCACATCTGCAACGTTTGTCAGCAATCTGGGACTGATGTACGATGCGCTCACAGAGCTCAGCGACCTCTCTCGGCAACTCCAAAAAAGAGAGATGACACTGCCTACAGCAGATAGGCTCTTAACTCGAGAAATATGAGTTTTTTAATCCATGGTCACCATGCCTGGCCCACACATGACTACAGTTCATACAGCTCTAGCTGAGAAGTCCTTCAAGGGTGTTGCCCTGCGTGAGAATGGCAGGCTTGTACAGATTCATGCAGGTCAGTTTTTCCGCAGTATGGTAGAGAATCTGAGACACAGAATGACTTCCACAACCTCCTCTCATGTCAGCACAAGAGAAATCCCATTACATGGCCGGGAGGCCCGGGACAATCAGCTAATCCAGGACATGAAAGTTATCCATCCTGGAAGTTGGCCTGAAGAGGAGTTAGACGTACAGTATGGGGACGTAGAGGTGCTACGTTTGTGCGAAGTGCTGAAAGTGGAGAGAAGAGAGACTGTTCAGGGCTTTCGCGAATACAAGGAAACCAGGGCATCCCGTACACCTGCTGCCATGGAGCCTCTACTGAAAGCAGTCCGAACCATCGCTGTCTCCACTAGTGAGTGTGAGCGGGCATTCAGCTGCATGAACCATATCCTTACTGCAAAAAGGAATGCTCTCTCTGTCAGCCGACTGTCCAGCCTGGTTTTCATTAAATGTAATGGACCATCACTAGGACAGTTCAATCCGGAACAGTATGTGAGGTCCTGGCTGGCAAAGGGAAGGAGAAGTGCTGATGAAAGAGCCTGTCCAGCTTCAGCCCCTGATACTGATGTCCCCAAGGCCTTCTGGAGCCTTTTCTAACAATGTGAAGTATATTGCAAAGCAGCTCACCCAGTGAGAAGACTTTTGGCATAATGTGCCGATTTGTACAGATCCTGGAGATAGAAGGACTTCAGACCAACCAGGGAGTTATCTGATCAGCTTGGTGTTCAATGTAACTCTTTACCATGGCTCAGACTTTGTTACTTGCAGTTACAGTTTCTCATTTTAGATTGTGCAAATTTTGCATTTGTTTTTACATGTTCTTTGTTCATGCTCTTTATCATTTTTCTGAGTTGGAAAGTTAGATTGCATCATAGTTTACTTTATACATATTTGTATTCTTCAGTGGTGAAGTATATTGCAAAGCAGCTCAGCCATGTGAGAAGACTTTTGGCACTTTTTCGTTTTCTGAGTTGGAAAGTTAGATTGCATTCAAAATGTACAGAAATACTTAATTTTGTTAAAGCTTTTTATAAAAAATGCTTCTGACCAGAGCTTTGTTTCCTTGTCATTAATGTTGAACACCACCAGAGGGGCTCTCACCTGAAAGGTCTCTGCTTCATGTGTCTTCAGCAGAAGATCTAGACTTTGATTGCTATATTTTCAGTTAATATTGACCTTACTGAGCTTTAGCCATATCCGCTGCCTATCATAAAAAATGTTAAGTACAGTGAACCTTTCTAAAATATACAGTAGTAAAGAGACAAACCCACCAGCATTATAGTAGCCAAATTCTTGTTTGTGGGCTGTATATATAAAATTGACTTGAAAAAGTTGCTGATTTTAGAGTACTGGCACCTTTTTCATTCCAATTCAAGCACTGGCCGTTGCAGGAAAGACGGCCGGCCAAAATCACCGACTGTGTGAACGTGAAAATGAATAGAACATCACCTCCCATCTTCAGAGCAATCTGACTATTATAACTATTATACTATTATGTTAAGAAAGCTTAATTAAATATCTGCCACAACATAAGTAACCGGGTCAAAGTAACATTACGTAGCCTACAGTCCGCGGCACTGTGAGTGCAGACGTCGATGTGTCCCATTATCATTCATATCACATCATATCACATCATAATGTATCATATCTCCTTATCTGAGTCAGCTGAGTCGTATCAGGCCGTGCAACACTCACAGTGTCACATACTGTATGCAGAAGTATTATTTTAAGCAACACATTAAGTTGACGAAACACTCGAGTCAAATGAAATTAAAGTCAGATCCACTCGTGTCTTAGACGGGGCAGTGATATCATAAACCTGTTAATGTACGCATTCAAACACTTGTTCTGTTACCAGCTGTATTCACCTTGCAGGTGCAGCTCTGTGGCTTTTATCCTGGATAAAGTGTTTAAGTCATGGATGTTTAAAGTTTAACTTCTTCATATGTCTAATATTATAGTTCACTTTTCATTCAGGAAGTATGACGCTGCGCTGTCAGTACGCTTCTCCATGTTTGTGATTGGTCGAATGTTCCAAATACCATCCCTTTCATGTGAACGCGCACCTAACTAGATAGGACACGGCTGGCTTGAGCGATCCACTTGATAACCCGCGTCGTAGTACAGTTTAGCGAGAGCGCGTATGTTTTGGATTAGGCCAACCGGCTAACTCAAACATATCCAGGTTAGGTTGAACTGGCTTCGTAGTATAGGCCTCTGAAGGCCTGTTATGAAACTGTCAAGAGTCAAAACAAACAGGCTGTGTTGGACAAAGAAACATTCTTCAGGTCCAATCCCATTAAACACTTAAACATGTGACTGGCTGTGGTGGCTTTCACACACACACACACACACACACACACACACACACACACACACACACACACACACACACACACACACACACACACACACACACACACACACACACACACACACACACACACACACACACACACACACACACACACACACACACACACACACACACACACACACACACACACACACACACACACACACACACACACACACACCTTGCAGCACCGCGCTGTGGGTCTAATCTGATACACGGTCTCACTGTGCATCAACAACAGATACTGTTTCACAAGAGAAACATCATTGACAGATGTGGGGCTGGTTATTCTAAATATCATTAAATAATGAAATGGGAGTATAGCATGCCAATCATTTTTAAGAAGTTAGAAAATGGGATTCTGGATTTAGGAGGTGTAAGTGGGACTAGGGCATTTTATTGAAACTGCCATATGGACTGGTGCAATAACCAAATCGCAATATTTGATAAAGGCTACATTTGTGAAATATCTGAATGAAGTATTATGGAGCTACAAAGAAATACAGGTCTACAAACAGTATTCTACAGACTTCAATACAAATCCTTGTTTGGTTCAGACCCTTCTAAAAAACTAAAATCACACCATTATTTAAAATGATCATTTCCTAATTTCAGTCAATATAGTCGCAATTGGTCATTTTGTTATCATTTTTATTTTGCAGCCCTAAGTGGGACCTTTGCCCAAATGCTGCTAAAGTTCACCAATATGATACCAAGAACAGATGGCCTGTAATATGTGCTTAAGCTCCAGTTAGTAGGGTATTTTGCAGTACCATAATCTGCCAATTAAAACATTTGATTCAGCCTAGACCCCAGCTCTGGCGCTGCATCATTGTGATGGTATCACTGATTGAATCAGCAAGACGTGAGAGACCACCAGCCAAACATCTCAACGGTAGAGAAACAGGTATCAGCCATGACCAAACCAAAGAAAATGCTATTTATTTGTTCCACCATTATTTCTTTCATCAATGTGCAAAACTACGTGTACTTTAACATCTCTACTGTGAGAACCTCTTAAAAGCTGTGATGGCGGTCAAACAATGAAAAGCTAGCCCTGTCCTTTCTGTGTGAAAAGGAGATGGTGTAGTAGTAGATGTGTCCCTGGCACAGTGTGACGTCAGCAGCAGCCAATCAGATTACAGGAGCAGCAGAAAGCCTGAGGGGGGAAAGGTGAGGCTCTGCTGTTTATTACAGGCGTCTGAACTCTGCCCTGTTTAGTAACAGAGTGGTAAAGCTTTAAAGGGATTTTTTAGAAGAGTGATGAGTAGGGATGGGTATCGTTTGAAATGTATCGATTCCGATTTCGATTCCGGTTCTGCTTATCGATTCCGGTTCTTATCGATTCCCCGTTTCGATTCCAAAATTGTAAAATAAAGAGGTCAAACGTTTAGATAACAAAAATATATTTATTCTTAAAAGGTTTAACTGAAATTGTTACTAAAAAATATACATGCAATACAAATGTATTGCACAATAGCTGTGCTTTATTTTAACTGAGCTATGCCTGTGGCAAGCTATTAACAGGCATTACACTTTGCCTTTTCTTTTTCTTTTTTAGTGGAGCCTCACTTCAGAGTGTTTACCGCGACCTATCTTTGGTGTTATGAAGTGACTGAGCTCGTGAAATGTCTACGGGAGGGCGGGGGAGCATCGCTGCGGGGCAACTGTGGACCTCTGTCGCCTGTCAGCGCAATTTATATGATGCCGTTTAAAAAAATGAAGGGCGGTGCCGGCCGTCAGCGTACCGAGCCGGCCGTCAACGGCCCGCTGACGACCGGCCGTTCTGTGATTCTCCAGGTCCGCCCTGTATTCCACCGGGTCACCGCAGCACCGCGGTGCAGACGGACCCGCTGGAATACAGGGTCTACCGCGTTTAGGAACCGTTAAGCAGAACCGAAATTGTGTATTTTGTATGGGTACCCGGTACCCGGCATTTTCTTATCGGTTCTCATCTGGAACCGAGTTTCGGTTCCCAACCCTAGTGATGAGGCACTTATTCATACTCAGTGTCACCTACAGAATGACAGTCGGGACACCCACAGTTCAGACCAGAAGTCTGTAGTAGTAGCGCAGATATATAGAAATGTACTGCAGCATTCAAACAAATGTAAGCCACCTAAAAACTTCAATATGACTTTAATTGTGTGCTAGAACGGGTCGGGTCGAGGCTGAACCTCTTACTGTAGTCCTGTGTCTTGGATCCTCTATCCTGAGTTCTGGATTAAGTCGTGGTCTTCGGGTCGTGGCTGAACCTGTCTCTGCGGTCCTGCCTTGGGTCTCGTCATGCTGCTTCCCTGATGGCTTCCTCAGGATTGTAGCTGACATCCTCGTGGATTCATCTTCTTATTACAGACACATGCATTTCCTAACATTCGGTCTATATGCTGTAAAATGTATTATCTCTTTGATTTACACACGGCATCTATTGCACGTCTGTCCGTCCTGGGAGAGGGATCCCTCCTCTGTTGCTCTCCCTGAGGTTTCTCCCATGTTCCCTTTAAACTGTGGGTTTTCTCTGGAAGTGTTTCCTTGTACGATGTGAGGGTCTAAGGACAGAGGGTCTAAGGACAGAGGGTCTAAGGACAGAGGGTCTAAGGACAGAGGGTGTCGTTTTTCTCATACTGATATTCTGAACAATCTGTGCTGTTGTATTTGCTGTAAAGTGTTTCTACTGTAGGCTATTTTTATTTTATGTACAGCACTTTGGCTCCACCAAAAATCGTTTATAAATGTGCTATATAAATAAAACTTGATTTGATTTGATTTGATAGAACATTTGCACCGCTTTAACTTGGTGTCAGACATTACTTTCCGACGAGGAACTAAACCCATTATCTATAGTCTCTTTAAAGTCACCAGACTCCATTGACAACAAGTGTATTTCACTTAGCAGAACACAGCTCTAATGACTCATCTACAGTGACATACGTTTGTTTGTGTTATTGTGTGACTTTGTGTTTTAAATGGCTGGTTCGATTCACAAAGGTTACCCCAGCAGGACAGAGCTCTAATACTGCCATTGGCTCTAAGCATCCCAATCCTCCACTTGTTTGCAGATGAATGTGATATCAATCATGCTGACGGTGCAATACTGGTTCCGGCTGTCACTTTTTATAAAAGATTAAAGACTTCACGTCAATCATCACGTTACAGGATAACATTTTCTATTCTTAACTTTGTTCTTTTAATGCAATTCTTTCTTATAAGATCAGAGATGGGAAGTAACTAAGTACATTTACTCAAGTACTGTACTTAAGCAACACTTTGAAGCTACTTTGTACTTCTACTCTACTACAGTTCAGAAGTACATGGAGTACTTCTACTCCACTACAGTTCAGAGGTACATGGAGTACTTCTACTCCACTACAGTTCAGAGGTACATGGAGTACTTCTACTCCACTACAGTTCAGAGGTACATGGAGTACTTCTACTCCACTACAGTTCAGAGGTACATGGAGTACTTCTACTCCACTACAGTTCAGAGGTACATGGAGTACTTCTACACCACTACAGTTCAGAGGTACATGGAGTACTTCTACTCCACTACATTCAGAGGTACTTGGAGTACTTCTACTCCACTACATTCAGAGGTACATGGTGTACTTCTACTCCACTACATTCAGAGGTACATGGAGTACTTCTACTCCACTACAGTTCAGAGGTACATGGAGTACTTCTACTCCACTACAGTTCAGAGGTACATGGAGTACTTCTACTCCACTACAGTTCAGAGGTACATGGAGTACTTCTACTCCACTACATTCAGAGGTACATGGTGTACTTCTACTCCACTACAGTTCAGAGGTACATGGAGTACTTCTACTCCACTACAGTTCAGAGGTACATGGTGTACTTCTACTCCACTACAGTTCAGAGGTACATGGAGTACTTCTACTCCACTACAGTTCAGAGGTACATGGTGTACTTCTACTCCACTACAGTTCAGAGGTACATGGTGTACTTCTACCCCACTACAGTTCAGAGGTACATGGAGTACTTCTACTCCACTACATTCAGAGGTACATGGAGTACTTCTACTCCACTACAGTTCAGAGGTACATGGTGTACAGTACTTCTACCCCACTACAGTTCAGAGGTAACTGGTGTACTTCTCCTCTACTACAGTTCAGTGGTACATGGTGTACTTCTACTCCACTACATGTATTTAATACCTTTAGTTACTTCTCAGATCTGGATGAAGGATGTGAAATATAATCAAGTGTTGAATCAGACTTTAGTTCCACCTGGAGTAAATCCACAAGCTACCCTGCAGTATACAAAGTCATTCAAACTAGCTGCACCTTTACCAGCTTTGAGAACACTTTCATGATCAATCATTATAAAACATATCATATATATTATTCTGAAATGGACCAATCTGCACAACGACTACTTTCACTGTCGCTACTTTCACTATATTTTGATGACAATACTTTTCTACTTTCACTTGAGGAACATTTTGAATGCAGGACTTTTACTGTAACAGAGTATTCCTACACTCTGGTACTTCTACTTTTACTTAAGTACAAGATCTGAGTACTTCTACTTTTACTCTTAAGTACAAGATCTGTACTTCTCCACCTCTGCATAAGATGACTTCACATTTCAAGCTTTGACCTGGAGGCGTCAGTTCCCTCTCAAATATACTGAGTCATCCACTGCAAACCAGGAGACAGCTCACTACTGTAGGCATGGCTCATACACTGGATTTGAGGATGAAGGCTACTTCTTAACTGAATGACTTCCAAATGCCTCACTGTGAACTCCTAATAAAATGACAGGGACAGTCACAGCTCTGATGAGCGAGCGGCACAAAGCCCACATTCAGAGTCTTCTCCAGACATGTACTGGGACATGTAGAGCAGTCATTTGGAGTGTTTGAGTAGAGCGAGGTTAGTGGCCCGTGTATAAAGGACTCTGGCTGATGATGTCAGCTTCACTCGATAACATGAAGCTCTGCTCTGTTGCTACGCTGCTGACTTTGATTCAGGAAGAATGTTTATTATTGTAAAAATAACCAGACAACAAAGCAATGCAAAGCTAAATGCTTCTCAATAAACACTGCAAAAACAGTATATTTGTCAAATGTCTAGTCAGAGTATGTCTTGACACTACATAGAGGACATCATAAAGGAAGAAGTAACACTGTTGAGGTATAGGGTGTTGTTTTTAGACAATGCATCTTCCCTTACGCTGTAACAATGTAAATGTCCCCTCTGGGACCAATACAGGTATTCTGATTCTGATTTAGTATCTTTTGATGTCAGACTCTTGAAAACATCTTATTTGAGTTGGATCTCAGATAAAACAAGTTTTTATTTGACATGTCACAAGGTTTTTAAACTGCTATGGTATTTGTAAAAGAGGGGTCACCTTGTTGCTTGATTTTAGAAAACACATATATATATATAATATGTTGAATATAGTTCAAAAGAAGTTTCCCCAGCTGATTACAAGATGTCATTTATCTAAATATCCCATCATATTCCAAGAACATTTCATTTGTTGTATTGGCAGATTGTTTGTAACTTATTACAAGCGAAAACATCTTGTTCTCGTGACTTTTGTAACTTTGTTTCCAGTGCACAGTTCACCTGAATACAGGAGTTACTAAGAGGACATGCCGATACACTGCCCAATGTCCATCCTCATTTCTTCAGGTCCTCAGTGATGTCTTGTCTTGTCAATCGAAATCCACAAAGACATTCATTCACAAGAATATGAAAAAACTGAGTAAGGCAAGAAATATCCAAATCTGAGAGGCTAACAGCAGCATGAGAACATGGTCAGTAGTTGGTGATCATACTCTGTTCGTGGACAATAACAACTCTATTTCCAAATCCATTTATGCATAGTCACAGTTCATTTCACTGCATCATCCAAGCATACTGCAATGTATATCCTCGAGTGTTTTATAGCAGAGGTGGGCGCCACCTCGCCTTAAGAGAAAGAGCACTACATCCACAGCACACAGTCCTCAACTTCACCACATGCACTTCACCACATGCACTTCACCACATGCACTTCACCACATGCACTTCACCACATGCACTTCACCACATGCACTTCACCACATGCACTTCTCCAGCAACAACCAAAAGCAGCAAGTTCCCATATCGGAGAAAATATTGCAAGGTAATGTTTGTCATTGTTGGTGTAGAGGATCAATGTGGATCAAAATGGTTGTTTATTTTCTCTCAGCTCATGAATCGTTTCAGCTCTAAGTAGAACTGCAATGTTTCTGAGCGGCGAGGTTTGATGCATATCACACCCTTTACTATTTTGAACTTCCAATAAAAGCAAAAAGCTAAAGTAAAACGTGTAAGCCTTCATTTCTTAATGCATGGCTACTTATTGTACTGTATTTGTCCTCTTGTTAATACCAGGTTGATACAAGCTTATAATACACGTGCTGTAACCCCTAACCAGCCTTTTGACCGGGATTTGTTCAAAACACTGATGTTATTATGTCCCTGGCTTAAAATGATGCGTTGGTTTTGTTGCTCTCCAAGAAAGCATGCCAGGAAAGGAACTGATGCAATTGTTTTGAACATGGTTTGCATTGAGCATTGGTAAATCATAGGTCCAGTCTATTTGACTGTAGAACAAACAGCATGTAGAACACCACATGTGCAGCTGCTGATATGAATTACAATACACATACGGGAACAACTCCTTGGCTACACCAAAGAGCAACGTGTTAAAGGACAATAGATATGTTCCAGTGAGCGGGGAGTAAAGCCTTACCTTTACCGTAAGCTTTGGCAAACAGCCAGCGGAGATTTGCTTCTATTTTGGCTCTGGCAGAGTCGTAGAGCTCCAGCGGAACGACCTGAGCCTCCATGCTTCCTCGTCCTCCCACATCCTGCGCTGCTGCCCGCCTCCAGCTGCTGTCCCTGCCAGAGCTGCCCTCCACATCCATCCTGCAGCACACACACAACCCTTAGTGTTGACTTGTTCAAAGGTTCAAGAAAAAGGAGTTACATAAGGGTAATAATAAAAGTAATAATTATAATAGTAATGATTAAAAAAAACATTATAATAATAGTAGTAAGATTTAGAATAATTATATTTATAATAACGATAATAATAAAATAATCATAGTAAAATAAGAAAGATAGTAATAAGAATAAAAACAAGAAGAATGTACAAAACAATACAATTATGATCATTAATATAATAATGATTAATAAAGAATAAATAAATAGATTCATTTTATTCAAATGATATACATAAATGGAATGTAAATGTTAATTAGTTTAATAAAATCATATAAACAAATAATAAACACTATTAAATACATTTAAAATAAATGTAAGCTAGTGACTTGCATTTATTTGTATTACACATTTCAGGCACTCAAAAAAGCATTTAATTTGAGTTCAAAACAGAGAATCAGCTTCATGAAAAGGGAATTTCTTTTATAGGATTGTTGTATTGTATTTGTATATTAACAATTTATAATCACGTTTCAAGTTAGTGATAGTGTCAATACTAATGTTATGTGTTGGTGTTATGTTGTCTTTCCAAAAAACTGTTTGTTGGATATATATTTGATATATTTTCGGATGTATTTGTTCTAGTGTTGGCTGTGATGCTGAATGTTAAAGGAACAGGCCATACCCTGCACCAGGTAGTCTACCAAATCACACAATATTTACAAACTGGTGCTATTGTCCCAACATTAAAGAAACATTTCTGAATATAAGACAGAAACATTGTTACCCCCAGTATCAGCCCATCGCATTACATCATCGATATGATATGAAGAACAACAAGCAGGGCCTGCAGCCCCCCGACAGCACCTGCTCTGATCATCATGTTTTTTATGAAATACTACACATAGATCCACCTGATTTACTCTGCTGCTACTGTCTGGGCTGTCAATCAACATGATGTTGTACAATGACCATTACATTCATTCAAGACAAAACACCTTTTATCTGCACAGCTGATGATCAGCTGATGGTGTGTAGGGTTGGAATGGAAGCAAAGCAGCACTATTAGACACACATTACAGCTGCTTTATGCTTATTACCTATACAAAAATAATAAAATATACACAATTGTGACTGATAATGCATTTTCCAGGTAGTCGAAGCTGCAATCTGTGCTGACCAATGAATGACCTGAAGCTAGCACCATTCAGAGCCTGGTATTAGCCGTGTTAGCTTGCTAAACTGCGCACACACTCGGGAAATAAAAGCTGGAACACACAACAGAGACTCACCTTTAATAGTGCATTGGCTCGCTTTGTGTTTGCTGTTAAATCGCCGACATGCTGGCTTGGTTTTAGCTCGGCTAGCGGTGAAACACAGGACTCCTCCCTGCACACACTGTTGGTCGGTAATCCAATAATGAAAAATCTGATTGGCAACCATCCGGAAGTCTGATTTCGAGGGAAATGTTAATGTCCCAAAGCCGGCTGCTTCACATTGAGGCTGTCATGGTTTCAGAGAGCATACGGGTCATTTTGGCTGCCTGTCTCTCTGTCTCTCTGTCTCTATGGGGACCTGCTCTCCTCTGTCCTCTGCAGTGCTCAACCTCACCAGCAGAGGGCACTGCAGGCACAATGTTGTATACCTGTTTTTATTATTTAGCTAGATCATCGGTACCATGTTTACTTTTTATAATTAATACTGTTATTTGTGGCTGCTTCTTCACTGCCTAAGACTGTAACATTATTATTACTGGATGCTAGTTGAATACGTTCATATGTTGAATTACTTTTATAATGCTGCTACTTATTTCTTTACCTTTCATGTGTTCTTAAATATGACTTATATTTGATGATGTTGTGCTTGTCTCTTTCTTGAATCTGTCTGCTTCTCTTATTATCTGCACGGCCCCTTTGCTGTAGAACATGTATACAATAAATAATAATATGCCTGATTAAGTAAACCTGTGTATATGTATGTATGTATATGTTATGTTGTGTTATTAATATTAATGTTGTATACATTTTGTATATGCATATGCAATTCATTCATATTTATTTAACCTAAATAACTTTTTTTTACATTTGTTTTAATTATTTAATATCATTTGTCTATATTGTACTTAAGACTTAGGTAGAGAAGTAGATAACATATTGTTAAAAAACGGTGTTTTAGCACTGGTAGAGCTGTGTTTGATACGGAAATACTTGATTCAAGAAGTACAGAAAGAAATAATTTAGTATATTTTTGGTCAATATTTAGGGGGTTGCTCTGAATAGACATAATACTTAATTTCAGCTGTTAATAAATGTTTGTCATGCTAAATATTTCCCTTAATGGCTTTAATCCATAGATAATAACACAACTCTAGACGGTAATGAAATCTTTAAAGTAACTATGCCAGGTTACATCATAATGTCCAATGTAGATAAATGAGCATGCACGGATATTAATGACTGCTCGTTCATGTGTGGATTGATTCCGATTTTGAATTTATTATTTTTCAAATCAGGCTGAGCTAGCCACTTCTCTTTTCCAAGCATCCAGCACACATTTAGAACGATTACATTTGTAGTATAATATGTTCATAGGGGATAGTACAGCCTGTTACTGGTAAGTGTTTCTACGATGGCAGCCACATTTATCCAAGACTAAAGTACTGAAGTACTCAGATGTTGTACTTGAGTAAAAGTAGAAGTACTCAGATGTTGTACTTGAGTAAAAGTAGAAGTACTCAGATCTTGTACTTGAGTAAAAGTAGAAGTACCAGAGTGTAGGAATACTCTGTTAGAAGTAAAAGTCCTGCATTTAAAATATTACTCAAGTAAACGTAGAAAAGTATAGTAGCGACAGTGAAAGTAGTTATTGTGCAGATTGGTCCATTTCAGAATAATATATGATGTGTTTTATAATGATTGATCATGAAAGTGTTCTCAAAGCTGGTAAAGGTGCAGCTAGTTTGAATGGCTTTGTATTCTGCAGGGTAGCTGGTGGATTTACTCCAGGTGGAACTAAAGTCTGATTCAACACTTGATTAGATTTCACATCATTCATCCACATCTGTGAAGTAACTAAAGGTATTAAATACATGTAGTGGAGTAAAAGTAGACTATTTACCTCTGAATTGTAGCCAAGTAGAAGTAAAAAGTAGCATAACATTGAAATACTAAAGTAAAGCACAATTATCAAAGTGGTGTCACTTCCTGTGGTAGTGTCAGACTGTCGCCACCAGAGGGCGCCAGACTCCAAGGCTCGCTGTATAAAGTGTGTTCAGCTCAGATACCTCTGGGGAGGGGGGGGGGGCTACAGTCAGCTATAGTCAGCTCAGATACCTCTGGGGATGGGGGGGGGGCTACAGTCAGCTATAGTCAGCTCAGATACCTCTGGGGATGGGGGGGGGGGCTACAGTCAGCTATAGTCAGCTCAGATACCTCCGGGGATGGGGGGGGGGCTACAGTCAGCTCAGATACCTCCGGGGAGGAGGAGGGGGGGGGCTACAGTCAGCTCAGATACCTCCGGGGAGGAGGGGGGGGGGGGGGGCTACAGTCAGCCACATAGTGCAGCAAAGAGAGACTAAACAGGAAATGAAGCCATATTTTAAAGCTTAACAGCAACTTTTATTGAATCAAGACCATTTTTACAAACATTTTTAAATCAGGAAATACTTCTTTGCAAACTACAACTTTGCATGAACATTGATTTTGAATTACATCTTTTCTTAAAAACATCTTTCGTATCTCTGAATTAGTTTATAAAACGTGACATCTAGACACCTTAAACCACACAAAGTGCAGGTGGTGTGTTCAAACACACAAACAAAGGTCCCCATTTCTTTCACAAACTATGTTCTTCACTTCGAAGACGTTTTTCTTTTCAAGAAATCTCACAAATATGTTGCTTTTCTTAAGAAAAACTCAATCACACTGGCACTATTTTAAACTGTGGCAAATGTAACATGTTCTACGACAGGTCTGCCATTGAACACTTTACAGGTTAAACATGGTAACCATTATCACTGGTTTGAAATACAATATGAAATAAAGAAACTCTCCTTGCATCATACATTATTACAAATCAAGTACTCAGCACCCGCCAACACCATAACTTCATCAAAAATAGGCTCAGGTTGATTAAGATGCATTTTTAACTCTTTTCGAAAAAGCATCTCTCAACTCATAAGGGATATTGTTCTGTGCTTTAAGGTCTCTGTTACCTTCGTTACTCTGTGAGAGCGAGCAACATCATGAAAGGCCACACTTTAAATATATATTTTATCATCCAACGCGGACTCAGTGATAAGACTTAGTGAAATGTAGTTCAGTAACATAACCTGTGTCATTTCAAAACACAAAGTAGGTTAAAATATAATTAATTAATACTGAACATTTTAAAATAATCTATAGAAAGTTGGGAGAAAAAATCTGTACAAACATAAAGCAATGCAAATCCCCAAAAATAAAACATTTGTGAAGACAAAGATAAAAATAGATCCAGTGAACAAAGCAACACGAGACACAAATAAATAGCCAGTGTACAGGAGTCCTTTTTTCTTATGATATACACTCCTTTTAAAACAGTTTCTAATCTTCCCATACATAACAAATACAAATACAAATAAAAAAGCATAAATATAAAAGCATCTTCTTTATATTTAAAAAAGAAGCACATAAATAAATACAACATTTCTAAAACTGTTCTTATCGTTAGTATAAAAACTGATAATAAAAAAGGTCTTTAGATAGGTTTGTCACTCTTTCTGTATTTCTTTGAATTTTTTCCCACTGTCCATTTTTAAAAGTCTCTACTTAAACTGCTCCGGGATCAGGTTCATCTGCGAATGGATACTCGTGGGTGGGCTCGAGATGCCTTCCGACCAATCAGACATGTTGGAATGTGGGGACGAGCTAGACCATTGGTCGGGGGAGCCGGGGGAAGGGGTGAGGAAGGGGTGATCGGGCACCTGCAGCTGGTGGTTGGGGGTGTGGTCCATGGGGCCAGAGTAGCTGTGTTGGGAGGGGGGGGGTGAGGAACTGAGTGCCGAGGATCTGGGTCTCCTGCGGCATGACGGTGAGGATGGGCATGGAGCGCCCGTCGTTCAGATCCACGCTGGGGAAGCTCTGGTTGAGCCCCCCCGTGGTGGAGCTGGAGTTCTGGTGCTGGAGCTGCCGCGAGTGCTGCTGCTGCTGCATCACCAGGTGGCTGGTCTGCATGTTCTGGTAGCCCATGATCTGAGACAGCGTGGCCGTGCTGACCCCGTGCAGAGCCCCCATCATGTTGTGGGAGATGGGCTGGCTGTAGCCCCCTTGCTGGCCCACACCCGGGTGCATCCTTGAGATCCAGTCACACTGACCTCCCCCTCTGCCCTGACTGTTGGGGCTGGAGACGGGCATGTGGGAGAGACGTGGGGGGTCGAAAGACATGCAGCTCATATCTTTACCCATCATCTGGCCCATGTGATCCCCATTACCTTGGAGGTGATTTAGAGACATGGGAGGCGACTGCTGGAAGGGGGATGTCATGGGAGGAGAAGCTACGTCGGAGAGGTATCCGTGAGGAGACTCGAGAGAATCGACTGGGGAGAGGACACCTGTCGAATCGAGCAGATTCCCCTTTCCATCCAGCGACTTCTTCTTCTTCATCCTGTTATCTTTACCTCCATCTTTTCCTCCTTTCCCGGCACTCAGTTTACGGACCTTCTTTACAGAGAGGTTGGGTTTGAGGTTGCTGAGATAGTCATTGGGGGAGCAGAGGGGGGGGGAGAGGCTGGAGGTGCTCAGGGGCCCGCTGTGGAGCCCGGGGCTCCGGACCACGTTGTACTCGTCCAGCAGGCGCACGATGTCGTGGTGCATGCGCTCCTGGGCGATGTCTCGGGGCAGCTGGTCCAGGTGGTCCGTGATCTCGCGGTTGGCGAAATGTTCCAGGAGAACTTTAGCTGTCTCGAAGCTTCCTTCACGGGCGGCAAGGAAGGTAGGCGTCTCCTCCTGTAATGAGAACAACAAAATAACGGTTAAACGAACAATATTTCATTTTCTGATACTAGGAGTCTCTCAATGAAAACAATTACAAAAGATGGAGTTTGGTGGCGGCATAGAGTTAGGGATCATGGGAGTTTGTGGGATCAGCTTCTTCTAACTAATGGCGCTTTTCCAGTGCAGGACCTAGTATGGCTTAGTACGGTATGGTTAGGCCTTGGTAGCCCAGGCTCACTTTATGCTGCGTTTCCATTACAGTTTAGTAAAAGGGGTAGTAACTATAGTAACGCGGTGTAGGCGGGGCGATCGGCTGTTTAGCGGGCGGTGCAACGCTGCATTAAACTGCCGTGACGTCATCTTCAATGCGAACCACAAAACCAACATCAGCCGTTAGCTGTTAGCACTCAGAGCTCACAGCTCCTCATATCTGTTCAGAAACTAGACAGAAGTTAAACAAGTACAAACCACAGACTGCCTGTGTCATGGAGAATACAGTCGCTGGTTTATTTATGTCTGTAGGCCGTTGTTGTGAGTGTGGACGGTCGGAGCATATACTGCATTAGCTTAGCCTGATCAAGCCGATCTCCATTCAGAAAAAGGTTTTAAAAGGTTTTTCGCCTGCCGTCTGTCTGCAGACTTGTCAAATCATTAATTCATGGTTTTTACTAACCGGTATCAGTATGTTGTTACTTCGGCATCATTTTGAAACGTGTATTACAATTAAATCACGGTCAAATATGTTCATGTTGTTGTAATCCCCTTGCCAGCGATTCTCTCCGACCATTCAGCAGTCGAGAGTGTTTACGTCACTAGTTTAGCATATTCAGCCCGGTTGTTGGCCCGGTAAGAACCTCGTTTTTGGAGGGCCAGAAAAAAGGTGAAAAAGTAGCCCTGGGCCGGAACTACCCCTGGTGGAAAAGCAAAAAAAAGCTTAAAGCGTGCTACGTGCAGCAGTGGGAAAGCGCCATAAGATTACTGTTAGGCAGATTATCTGCAGAGCTATCCTCCTCCAAAACAAATACATCAGGGGGTAAAAACTGAATTAAGCTGTTCATGTGGAAAAAGTGATCAGTTCAGTAAGGCAGATGCTTTCTCAGCTTATTTCTCTGATGAATTAAGATACAGATGTTTTGAGGACCTTCGTCCGGTTCAAATATACAGTGGTTCAAATGTGGCCTAAACCTGAATAAAAGTAAATGTATGATGTTTTCTGGTTTACAAAAACAGCAAAGAAGCACACAATGCCATTGCAAGCGACCAAATGAAATTAGAAATTATTTTTTGTTTAAAATCATTGGAATAATTTGGGATAATGCAGTAAACTCATAAAGAGGTCTGTTTTGATTTTTTTAATTTGAACCTTTTGAAAAAATATATGAACTACTGCGAACGTATGGAGCTTCTGACAGTGCATTGACTTCACACACCTTGTTGTCCTGCATGTCTTTGTTGGCCCCGTTCTTCAGCAGCACCATGGCGGCCTCCACGTTGTTCACCGCCGCAGCCCAGTGCAGAGCAGACTTTCCTGCAGAGAGAGGAGGAAGGTGAGGGATGATTATCAAACAGCTCAGCATACTGGGAGGCCTCTTTTTGAACGGTGGAGAGGATTATATGATGATAGCATTTTAGTTAGCGTACCAGAGTCGTCGGTGGCGTTAGCGTCGGCGTGGCAGTTGATAAGCTCCTCCACCATCCCCTCCACAGCCAATCGCGCGGCGAGGATCAGCGGTGTTGTTCCGTCGTGCATGCGGGCGTCAAGATCAGTGGCGCGGTTTCGGATTAAAATCTGCAAAGACACATGGTGTTTAGTTCAATGCTTTTAAGGTGCTGGAAAGTGTTAAACAAGCACAACCAACAACATGAGAAACTCAGAGATGGAACTCGGTCACAAACCGCTTGCTTGCTTTGTTCTCTGTGTGTTTTAAAGGTCTTCTGTTTTTATGTGTAAGCACTATTTGCATAAACAAATACAGTTTATTATTGTTATTATTATGATTAAAAGCAATCTATTCAATACTATATCTGATAAAGTAACCCTCTTCTGTAGATTCATACGCATGTTTTTTATTTGACTCTTCATGCATTTTTGTCATTATTTTAATGTTTTATTATATTTTAGAATTATAATTATTCATGTTTTATGACCTTCTATTTATTTTGTGTTTTAAAAAGTTTTAAGAAGTGTTGACGAAAAGTTTACTATTTTTTGTTGGTTTTTATGTGAAAGCACTTTTAGTTTATTAGGTTCTTTTTTTTATTGAAATTGGAATATATTCAATACTATATCTGTATATCTGTAAGTGAACTTCTTGCGGGAATTCATATGCATGTATGCAGGTGAAGGAGAGCATAAACAGCCTTAACTAGATACATGTGTTAATGGTAGCATCCAACATGTATTAAAGTCTCAACTGAAAAGACCCAGCAGGTTGATAAGACTCTTCACCTGGAAGACTCCCTGAGCGTCCGCAGCCACAGCGGCGTGCAGCGGGGTGCGTCCCATGTTGTCCTGGACGTTAGCGTCGGCGCTGGACTCCAGAAGGCGTTTGGCAGCATCGGAGCGGGCGTAGCGAGCGGCCAGGTGGAGGGCCGTCTCCCCGGTGCGATCCGTCTGGTTGTGGAGGTTGGCGCCTTGGTAAATAAAGTCGGAGATGATTTCCGCCGAGGGATCCTCTTCCTCTTCGCTGTTGCCCGTCTCCAGCCCTCCACCGCTGCAGGAGGCGATCATAAGGGGGGTGAAACCATCTGCAAACCAGGAAAAGGGATTATAATCAGCTCACAGTCACTTGTTTGTCAGAACCTTTTTTCCAACAACAGCTGTACAAACCTGGTCCTCTGACGTTCACATCCATGCAGTCGTTTTCGATCTCTCCCTGAGGAGGAGTCGGTGCTATGGAGGCAGTGCGCAGGTCAGCTGCATCAAGATGCTGCTGTGTCCACTTCCTGTGATCTGTACGGTCACTCAGGTCCAACATGGCCTGCTCCTCCAACTGAGAGACACAGATCATCACAACATGAGCATCGAAAGCATGTAGAGCAATGTTTGCGAGAGTGATAAAACAAAGTTATTTCAGAGATAAGGAGGTTTTTCCTTACCCTGAAGCGCCTGCATTCTGGATCCTCATCATCCCATTCGTTTTGATTGTCATCCATAAGATTGATGTCAGAGTTTTTCATAGGCCTGTTGAAAAGAGGAGGCAGGTTAGACTAGATGCTTTAAATCAAATACAAAAGGTGAAGACAATGCCGAGCCGCAGGTAGATTTGATCCATTCTCAAAGTGTCCGTACCTCAACCCAACAGAGTCCTCTCCCAGAGGCTCTCTGCGCTTCTTTTTGGTGGGCTCTGAAGCTTTGAATCCTTCAGGGAACCAGAGCTGGCCGTGCTCGCGTCGCCTCTTACGAGACACCAGAACACCGAGGCACACGAAACCCAGAGCGGCCAGGCCCAGGAAGACCACGTACATGGGGTAGAGCTCTGAGCCGGAGGGGGCAGGTCTCACACCTGGAGGGGAAACATCTGATATTACTTCTGCCTTTTTACTGTTGCTGCTAAGACACCTGAATAAATGAAGGCTCATCTTAACTTATCTTAACTTGGTGACCACTTTTAATATAACAGGCAGAGATGGAAGAAGTACTTAGTACCCTTTATTTAAGAAAATATACTAATACAACACTGTTAAAGGTACTCTGTGAAATAAATATATTTAATACAAAAACTTAATTCTAAATAAATTACTTGTGTATAAATGATAATGTATTTCTCAAAATCTCTCAAAAAGTTGTAATATAAAAGCTTGGCTAGTTTAACTTAGTAAAACGTTAAATATTTCTCTTTGAATTGCACTGAAGTGCAGAAAAGAAAAAACTCAACTAAAGTCAAAGTCAATTTTGCATTTAGTACAAAACTTGATTAAATGTACCTAGTTACATTGCCCCACTGATTACACGTTGAAGATATAGATGTTTGTACAAAAAGGCTTTAGAGACTTACTGGTGACAGCCTCGATGTAGGGGACGTTCAGGTTCCCGCTGGTGGCCAGCGCTCCGAGGAACGCCGCTACATCTGTGGCGCTCTGGAAGCATTCACTGGACTGCTGGTAACACTGACGGTTATCAATCTCCAGGTACACAATCGACCTGCAGCGGGGGGAGGACATATTAACACTATAATACAGCTCAGTGAAACAAAAAAATAGAATACAATATGAAAATGTTAAATCAAATCTAAATATCATTAAAAGAATAATATAGATTATTATTATTTGTATTTGAATCTTGCGTCCTCTATAACATTGTGGATTTCTGTGTGGAGGTTTTAAAAAAGCCCAGTGGGTTTTTCTGCCCCTTCCTGTACATCATGTCTTAATTGTTCAAAAAGACAATAAACTGAAACTAATCTGCTAATAAAACCAAAGAAGAAGTAGTATAGTGATTTCTCTGTGGTCCTACCCTTTGATCTGCACAGGGTCCAGCTCTCTGCGTCTGCGGGGGCTGACCATGGCGGACACGCTCTCCTGGACCTGACCCAGGACGGAGGCGGGCCTGGCGGCCCACTCCGGCCATCCGTCTGTGGAGCGCTTCAGCACGTTGTGTTTCACCAGGTCCTGCTCGTTTCCGTAGTACGGGAAGATCATGGGTTCTCCTTTGGCGTCACGGCGGAACACCACGTTGGTGTGGAGCACGCTGCTGATCTCTCTGAGGAACGTTGAGGAGCGGTTCTTCAGCTGCTCGGGGGGGATGTGGACCACCAGGACCAGGTGCCCGTCTGCCAGCTTCTCCGGCATGTTCTCTGCACAGTCCAGCCCGTCCCACTCACACTCAGCGTTGTTGCAGCCCTGGTCACAGTGACCGTCAGCATAGTGGTCCTTACAGTACTGGTCATACAGCGGGCTGCAGAACACAAGGAGCTTTGGTTAGCGTTAAATTAAGGCATGTCTTTCACTTCAAGATTCATTATTTTAATTTTGTATTCTTATTTGTTAGTATTAACAAATACTTTTTGTTTGTTTAAATACGTAATATTTAATTAATTAATTTGGGATATACTGTACTAAATAACAGTAAATGTTATGATGGCAAAAACATGAATGATAACAATACGTTCTTGATATCTCATAAATAAAATAATTATGCTATCAGTCAAACTCATTGATAACTTTTTTTATGTGTTTTGTTCCTTTTTTGGGAAATACAAACAATTAAAACTGCGAGTACAGAGAGGAGGTTTGTACACAATTATTATTATTTATAATTATTATAATACCACTTTTAACACCAATACCGGTATATCACAGCACCCCTACCGACAAATACATGACACATCCCAAACATATTTGCTTGCCAAACATTCCTTTTTCTTCAGTTTCAGACTCACTTGCAGGTCCCCTCCTGCCCCTGGCAGTCGAAGCCGTCGTACAGACACCCCGGGCTGTTGCACTGAGCGTCACACTTCCCATCGTTGAAGTAGCGCCAGCACTGCAGCGCGGCCGAACAGTTCTGCCACGGGTCGTCGAAGTTCAGCGAGCAGTCCCCCCCGTCCCAGCCGCAGGCGTGGTTGTTGCACAGAGAGTTGCAGATGTGGTTCCCGGCCCACTCGTCACACTGAGGAATCTCGCAGCTCACCTCCACCTCCGGCGGGGGGATGATGTCCCGGCCGAAGCCCCCCACGAAGGAGTAGTCCAGGATGTGGCACAGCAGGCCGTTGAAGTTGATCGGGCAGCTGCACTTGAAGAAGGGCGCGTCAGGGGTGGTCTGGCACGTGCCGCCGTTGTAGCAGGGGTTGGAGATGCAGAGGCTGTCGGTGGGGGTCTGGCACTCGGGCCCAGTGAAGGTGGGGGGGCAGAGGCAGCGGGGGCCCAGGTGGCCCGACACACAGGTACCGCCATTTCTGCAATTCAGACCCCCGCAGGAGCGAGAGTCGTACTCACAGGAAGAGCCGGTGAAGCCCTGAGGACAGACGAGAGACAGATGATCATTGAGCTACACAAAACATTTATGTTGTTCTTTATGTTTTACATACTTTTATAAAATCTGTTTTGAATAACTGTGTTGTTTTTTATTTCCTGTCTTCAGCAGCATGTTATATTATGAAAAGTGCTAAATTAATACATATAAAGTTCAGCGTTGGACAACTGTTTTATTGCTTTGCTTGTTTTTTTGATTATCACTTTGTTATGAAAGTGGACAACTTGAGATAAGAACAGGATTGAAAAAGTATGTCTTCAATTATAACAACAGGTGAATGTTTGCAGATGAAACCATGAGGAGTGTTTTATATAACTTTTATTTTACTTCTTAATATCAGTTTTTTGTATGCGCTAATGATTTGACTGTCTTGAACATCACTTAATAAAATCGCAATAAAATCAATACAAGTGTATAATATTATTTCTTGAGATACATTTGTAAAGTGTATTGAGTTGTACTCACAGGAGGACATTTGCAGATGAAGCCGTGAGGTGTGTTACTGGCAACAGCACAAGACCCTCCATTTTTGCAGGGTCTTCCTTTACAGCCGTCAAACACTTTATCACAGCGCTGACCTGGAGAACAGAACATATATGTTTTAACACCTGTACACCATTCCCACACAGGGATCCTGCTGCAGTTCTCTTCATACCTGTGTATCCCGTGCGGCACTCGCAGCGGTAGCTGTTGGTGAGCTGGACGCAGTTGTAGGAGCCCTGGGGGTCGCAGGGGTCCGACAGACACTCGTTGACGTCGCCTTCGCAGCGCTCTCCTACGTATCCCGCTGGACACACACACTGATAGCCTCCGATGCGGTCCACACACTTCCCGTTGTTGAAGCACTTTGGCTCGTTGGTCAGGGGGTCGCTGGAGGGGGTGCAGTCATCCAGATTCATCTCACAGTGCACGCCTACAGGAGAGAGGAAGGTAGAAATTAAATTGTATTTTGGGGACTTTTTGTCAATGTATGCCTGTGGATGTGTGGTGCAGCTGTGTACCTTGTGTTCCTCGGGGGCAGGAGCACTTGTACGTGTTGATCAGGTCGATGCACGTGCCTCCGTTCTGACAGGGCTGCGACTGACACTCATTGATCTCTTTGGAGCAGTTTACACCATGATATCCAGGAAGACACTGAGGGAAATAAGTCGACCATTATAGGAAATGTTTTTCAGGGTTCCTAAACTTTTTCTAGTCAAATTCCAGCATTTAAGCACCTTCCAGCTGGGATGATATCGTGCAAGCATTTAACTCATTATTTCACTTTTTTATCAAATATAATCAGATGTTATAATGCTATAAACAGTGTTTGGAGCATTGCTCGAATATTAGGAGATCCCCTAATGCAGGATCAAAGCAATAAGAATCTATCCAATGGTCTCAATGGTCTGATTATCTCTCATCATATCTAAAGATTATTATTATTATTTATTTAATCCTGGTCTCATTTGAACTCACCTCGCAGCTGTAGCCTCCCAGGTAATCGGTGCATGCCGCTCCGTTCTGGCAGGGGTTGGGGGAGCACTCGTCCACCTGCTCCTGGCAGTAGCTCCCGGTGTACCCGGCCTGGCAGCGGCAGTAGTGAGTGTTTCCAGCATCCAGACACTGGCCTGAGTTCCTGCACAGGTGAGCAACCTCCACCCCTGAAAACAGATAGGAAAGAGTTACAAAATAGACAAATCTCACACGAAACTTGTAGATATAAAAAGCTTTATCATGTAAGGGATCATAACTTTAGGCAGGTCATCTTACCTTGCTGTTTGGCTGCGACCTCACAGGACACACTGGGAATGTCACAGTAGAGACCGGTCCACCCAGTCTGACACTGGCAGGTGTACGAGGCCCCCTGCTGCCAGCATGTTCCTCCGTTTTTACAGGGGGACGAATCACACCAGCGCACCAGATTCTAAGGAGATAATATAGTAGTTAGGTCTCTGAGAGGAAGCCCCTTCCCAGTGGTTCAGTTGCAAAGTTGAACACTCAAAGGCTAAAATGAAGCACCCACACAGATTTTCACCAATTTATTCTCACGTGGTGGCCAAAACGTAATCATCTTTGTTTGACAATGAAAATGGTGAAATTGAGATTAGTCCTTTCTGTCCTGAAGATCTGTGTGGCAGCTTTTTACTTGAGTGTTCAAAGATGATAACAACTAAACAATATTTCCTAAAAGAAAAATGACTGCTAGCTTGAACTGCTCTCTGTCCTAGTTTCTTTTGCTTTTTTTATCCATTTCATCGCATCTTGTTTTTTTCTTTTTGTAGGCATGTTTGTTTGTATGCTTGTATGAAATGTTTTTAAATTGAAAGTCTCTTTGAGTATTAAAAAGCACTACAAAAAGCTATTATTATTATTGTGATTCTCACCTGACAGTTGATTCCTGTGTAGCCATGAGGACAGGTGCACTTGTATGTGCCGTAACTGTCCAGGCAGGACCCCCCGTTGAGGCACGGCTTGGAGTCACACTCGTTGATGTCATACTGGCAGTAGCTGCTGGTGAACCCAGGCAGACACAGGCAGGTGAACGCATTGATGCCGTCCACACAGGTGCCCCCGTTAAAGCAGGAGCTGAAGAGACACAAGGACAACATGTTAAACCCTCATAAGACATGCTGGTTAAATAAGTAGAGAGAATATTTCTAAAGAGTGAGCTACCTGTCGGTGCAGTCGTTGGTGTTGATCTCACAGTTGATGCCGCTGAAGCCCGGCCGGCAGGTGCAGGTGTAGCTGTTCACACAATCAGTGCAGTTTGCCCCATTCCTACAGGGGTTACTCTCACACTCGTTTATGTCCTGCTCACATCGGCCGCCACGAAACCCGGGCAGACAGGTGCAGGTGAAAGAGTTGATACTGTCGCGGCACAGACCTCCGTTACTGCAGGGGTCTGAAACACAGAGAGAGGGGATACAATAAATAACCATTCTCTAGTTTTTAGGTTGAGAAACTTGAGAACTTGCATCTGTTCCTTACTTGGTTTGCAGTCGTCAGTGTCGGTCTCGCACTTCTGGCCGGTGTAACCTGGCTGGCACTTGCACTGGTAGCCCCCCATGGTGTTATGGCACATAGCACCGTTGCGGCACGGGCTCTTCACACATTCGTTGATATCTATCTCACATGTTTGACCTTAATAGGATGGAAAAGATAGTTTTAAAAAAAGTAGCCAAATTGAAGACGTAAAAACCATGGTCCACAGATGAATAGGACAACAAAGTGACTTTGTCCACTTCTTATATACATTTTAAGGTAGAAATGATAGATACCTTGCCATCCTTCGGGGCAGATGCAGGAGAAGCTTTGGTAATCTTCAGACTCTTTACAAACACCCCCGTTTTTACAGGGTCTGGGGCTGCAGGGCGCCAGCAGGGTCTCACAGTTATCACCTGTTAGCAGGGGAATCACATCAGTGATTGCAGGGCGCTGGATATATGGAGCAACTTCTTCATACTTCAATATTTAAAAGTCGTAGAATAAATGAATAAAAGTCCCTGAAAAAGATTACAGGAGTAGTGACATACATTTCTAAATCCCATTTTCTATCCCACTTCCTTATCCATTTCCATGACAACTTAGCCAAACAGGAAGGGCCTTCCTGTTTCCTGCTATTGTGTGATCACAGACAGGAAACAGGACGTGGCGGAAGTGGGAATAGGGCCTGGAGTAGGCACCAGTTATCCGGCTTATATTAGCCGTTGTGGCATGTTATTCTACAACACACACACACACACACACACACACACACACACACAGATACACACACACACACACACACACACACACACACACACACACACACACACACACACACACACAGATACACACACACACACACACACACACACACACACACACACACACACACACACACACACACACACACACACCTTCTGTTATTCCTGCATAGCAGATCTTTCCACACAGGGATGCCAGAAACAGACCTCACTGTTTGTGTGGTGTTTTCTCAAACAACACAATGATAAGCCTTCTGCGTGGAAGCCGGAAGACTGTCTTTACATTTTCAGACCTGTGCAAACAGCTAAGTAAATCAACCTGTTGATAGTGTGAAAGATGAGCAGCCACATGTCGTACCGGTGTAGGGCAGCAGACAGTTGCACTTATATCCGGCCACGTCGTCGATGCAGGAGCCCTGGTTCAGGCAGGGGTTGGAGGCACACTCGTTGATGTTAGTCTGGCAGTTAGGTCCTACAGATTAGAGAACACACTGTTAGATGTAGGCTCACAGGAGACACACTCAATGAAGGAATGGTGAAATTATGAGTTGTCACTGACCAGTGAAGCCCGCCCTGCAGGTGCAGTGGTACCCGCTGGTCATGTCCTTGCAGGTCCCCCCGTTCATGCACGGGTTAGACTCACACTCGTTGTTGTTGATGTCACAGTTGGGCCCGCTCCAGCCAGAGTCACAGGTACATTTGTAGCTGTAATGCCAAGGATATATCAGGTCAATCATGTTTCTTTTTTAGGATGTTTTGTGTCACTTTAAGCTGCTTATACATCTTTTAAGGAACAGTTTACCACTAAATCCAAAGAGATACTTCTCCTCTTGCCTGTAGTGATATTATCCATCTCGAGTATTAGAGATAACGGTCATGGAGAAGGATAACTAGAGAATGCTGTATGCATTGCTGAAACCTGACGCTATAATTTAATGCTAGCTTAGATGTGTAATATTAAATGTTACTTATAAGACGCTGTACCCAAACTGCTATAGTACATTGTTGATGAATTATGGTTAATATTTCTAGAATGATGAAAGTTATGAACGTCCGGGGTAATAGCACTCGTGTCCTAATTGAGATGTGTTCGGTGCTCACCCGTTGACGAGGTCCTGGCAGTGTCCATGGATGCAGGGGTTGCTGCCACACTCGTCCACCTGGGACAGGCAGGTGGGGTCGTTGTAGCCCTCCGGACACAGGCAGGTGAAGCTGTTGGTGCCGTCCACACACGTGCCCCCGTTGTGACACGGGTTAATGGCACACTCATCGATGTTGATGTTGCACATTGATCCTGAAAGACAAAGAGAAACGATTTTGAGAAATGGGAAATATCTACTGTGATCATTATGGAGTTTGCACAGCTTTAAGTAAACTTCTGCCGTTTGCTGTGGTATTCTGTGAGCCTTTATCAGAGCCAAAATGAACTTTATTGCCAGGTGCGTTTACACACACCAGGGATCTGCTTTGGTGTCTGGTGTTGCAAACATAAACAATAAGAAAATAAGTTGCAATAGTAGGTCAAAAATATAACGATCATAAAAAGAAAATACATTTTTAAGTAACTATTAAGCATTAAAAAAGAATTAAGACAAGTATTTACATCACTGTATATACTTGTAGTATAATGAATATATGACCAAACTGCAGTGTATTATATTTGGAAAAGGAGGTTGTTTTTTTTACTCATGTGGGCTTTTCTTTTTTATCATTGCTTGCCTTTTTTTGACTGCCATGCCACTTTTACTGAAAGACAGAAGATGTCCCCGATGTGGGTCTACTAAAGAATTTCTGTTTTGGAGAAATGTGTGCAGAAATGTGCAAAACATACTTAGAGAGATGAACAGCTGCTAGCTGAGTTTCTTTTGCACAGTAAAGACTTTCTAAGCATTAAACAGGCAGACGCTGGGGCCGCTCCAGTGTGTCTCTATCCTCGCGGCCCCTGGAGGCCCTTTGCCTCGCTCCCATTGATCAAATGGGGCCCTGTTGAATAGGCAGAAGGAGGATTTCAGCTGGATCTGAGGGGGGGGGTGTCCTGCCAGGAGGTGAGGAGGAGGAGGTGGGGGGGGGGCTGTAGCTACTATCCCTATTCACACACATACCACCCCCCATCCAGGGAGAGCTAACCTCACCCAGGGCTGTTTACAGGGGACAGAAGGCCAGAGCCATTTCACAGACGACAGAATAACAATTAAACCCCCCCCCTCTCTGATCCCCTCACCCACCCTGCTCTTCATCAATCAGGAGGGGAGGGCCCAACTGCCTGATCTGCACTCACAATGGTCCTCTGTCCCTCTCCGTCCCGCCATGCCCTCCACACTCACCCAGTCAGCACACAAAGGTGGAGGAGGAGCAGGAGGAGGAGGAGGAGGAGGAGGAGGAGGAGGAGGAGGAGGAGGAGGAGGAGGAGGAGGAGGGGGAGGGTGAACAGAAGCCTGCACACTTGTTCCTGCTCCCCTCATGTTATTTCTCTTCATTCTGTTATTACATGTTTATTCATATTTTATTTTATATTTTTCATTATTTTATCTTTTATCTTTATCATCAAAGGTCCATTTTATTTTAGATTTACTCAAGTACTGTACTTAAGTACAATTTTTAGATACTTGTACTACTTGAGTATTTCAATTTGTTTCCAACTCCAGCTAATCCCTGTTAATCCTTACAGTTCAGATTGCACAGTGGTGTAAAGTAACTAAGTACTTTTATGGTACTTGTACTTTACTTCAGTATTTCAATGTTTTGCAACTTTGTACTTCTTCTCCTCTACAGTTCAGAGGTAAATGGTGTACTTTTCCTCCTCTACATGTATTTAATACCTTTAGTTACTTCACAGATCTGGATGAATGATGTGAAATCTAACCAAGTGTTAAATCAGACTTTAGTTCCACCTGGAGTAAATCCACCAGCTACCCTGCAGTATACAAAGTCATTCAAACTAGCTGCACCTTTACCAGCTCTGAGAACACTTTCATGATCAATCATTATAAAACATATCATATATATTATTCTGACATGGACCAATCTGCACAACGACTACTTTTACTTTCACTATATTTTCATGAGAATACTTTTCTACTTGAGCAACATTTTGATTGCAGGAATGTTACTTGTAACAGAGTATTCCTACTCTCTGGTACTTCTACTTAAGTAGAAGATCTGAGTACTTCTCCCCCTGAGGTGAATTAAGTGTTGCTTCACTCTGAGATAGGAATTGGACTTGCAGTGCTGTTACACACTGCTAAACTTCAGACATGTGATTAAAGGCCAAGCTCTCTTCCTTTTAAAGTATCACCTTACTCCAGGCTCCACGTCAGAACCTTTTCAGATGGCACACAAAGTAAGCGCTTTGTGTGTGTGTGCGTTGCTTTGTGTGTGTATCAGGTATGGGACTGTGTTCCTTTCTCTCCAACCCAGGATATGTGACACCATTGTTTCGCAGCAGTGGACCCGCCAGCCACCTGTCCTACCTGCCCCTCCCAAAGCTCAGGGGCCACCCCCCCCATCTGTACCTCCTTCCAGTGCTCACCTGTGTAGCCCGGCTCGCATGCACACTCGTAGCCGTTGATTTTGTCGATGCAGCGGCCGTAGTCGCAGGGTTTGCTCTTACAGTCGTCCAGGTTCACCTCACAGTGGAAACCTGTAGATTTGAAATTAAGTTAGCAAATTATATTAGGGAAAATCTCATTATATCGCAATAGTCTGTTGAATTAAAAAAGCCCAATTACTTATTTGCATAACTAGCATATATACACTTCCTATTTCGCCTTAACCCCCCCCCCTCTCAACACCTTTTGTAACAAAATAAATAAAACCTTATGGAAAGCTGTGATGTATGCATATTCAAGTAGCAAGCATCATTTACCTACATGTGATTGATTGTGCTAACTCATAACTTAACTTATGAGGCAATATACCTCCCCTGTAGTGAGGGGCCCAGCCCTTTGTATATTTCTCTGTTTCTGTTTGTGGCCCTGTTCTAAAGTCTTGCCTGCGGTTCCTTGGGGACAGGCACAGATATACGTGTTCTCCCGGTCCTGGCAGGTGCCTCCGTTCCTGCAGGGCTGGCTCAGACACTCGTTGATGTTGGTCTCACACAGGCGGCCGGTGTAGCCCGGGCGACAGTAGCAGGTGAAGGAGGCCAGGCCGTCCTTACAGGTGCCGTAGTGGCAGGGGTCCGAGTAACACTCGTTGATGTCCGTCTCACAGTGCTGCCCTGTGTAACCTGCGCAAGAGAGGAAGGAGTGTTTATTTGGAGAGGAATTACAACAAAATGCAAGACATTTCAGAAAAAAGACAGTTTGTTTACCTTCAGCACATTCGCAGGTGTACTTGTTGGGACCATCAGTACATTTAGCTCCGTTCTTGCAGGGGGTGCTGGCACACTCGTCAATGTCCACCTGACAAAGACTCCCTGAAAAACCTGCAAATGTATTGAGGAAAACACAGGATTAAGCTTCAGGTATTTGCTTGAATGTTTGCAATTAAAAGTTATATTGTGTATGTCATGGCTAGAAGCTAATTAGCATCTGAAGTAGGAATGCAGGTCCAAACAAACCATCCATAACACCCCCCTCCTTGGCTCTTACTGTGCAGGGAAATCTTTCTTTCAAACCCAAACACAATGGCCTCCAGCTCACCGGCCATATACCAATCCCTGCCCCCAATTTTGGCGCTAAGCTCTTACACAAACCCGCCAAAAATGCTAATGTTTCTGCAACCTGACCCAATGTGTCCTGTTCACCCGAAACACTTTCACTTACATTATTAGAGGAAATAAATCATTCACATTTGATCTGTGGCGTGCTATACTCATTTACAGCTGAGTTAATACTTTACCATTTAATAGCCACTTATATTGTCTGAACAAAAAGGGGTGAAAAGAGACCTGATGGATCCCAAAACTTATTTGTTTTACTCCATTAACTTCCTCATCTTTCAATTTCCCTCATTATTTCTCACCTTTGGCGCACTCGCAGTGGAAGGAGTTGATCTTGTCCACACACTTGCCGTTGTTGAGACAAGGTTGGCTCCCACACTCATCTGTGTTGACGTGGCAGAACACACCCTCGTATCCTGAATTCACACACATGAGTTATTAGTTATTAGACAAATCCCAGGAGTTGGAAAATTCAATATTATGGAGATCCACGCATTATCTCCCCACATTCCCTTCCGATATAAATCCATGCTGTTACCTGGCATGCAGATGCAGTGGAAGCCTCCGATCTGGTCCAGGCAGGTGGCATCGTTGTGGCAGGGGTTAGACATGCACTCATTGACGTCCATCTCACAGCGAGGGCCCTCATATCCCTGGAGACACTTGCACTGGAACGAGCCTTTGGTGTTGAGGCAGCGCCCGCCATGCTCACAGGGGTTGGCGCCTAACACAAGAGATACAGGTTGTCATGCACATGTGGTAATTTATGCAAATATAACTGGGTATAACAGTATTTTTAAGATAAGATACCATACACTTTATTGATCCTAATTTGGGATTTTTTTTGTCAAGCTCCATGTAAACAAGGCATTGCACTCAATGTGAAGAAGGAGTACAAAATAAACAAACATAAGCATCAAATATAAACACCTCAAAATACAAATAAAAACAGAACTTAAACCATAAGAAGATATACAGTCAGAGGTTGCGCTAGACTTTTTCGCTGCCCGTCATTGTGACGTGCAGGATCGTAAAACTTCCGTCAAAATCCAGAATTACCCGTCGGCCTTTACACAACTCTGACGAGGAAGGGGGGGAAAGCATGCTCGTGAACTGTCAGCGTAAAGCCAAAACAGACATTTCAATGATTTGTACGGCACAGTTAGGTTTGGAAACGGTATAATTTCCTTTTTGGAGGACATGCATAACACGGCATAACACCGGAGCCTCGCTGCGGGGAAACTTTGGCGCTGTTATCATATCCCTCTTAGACGGAAATATTCGGTTAACGCGACCTCTGTATACAGTATACCAGAAGAGTGTAATATATACACTATAAAGGGCCAATTAGAGATAGCAAAATAAATATATTAACATGGAGTTTGCAAAAAATACCATATTCAATTAAATACACTACATTCAGATGGACGCATTATGATTTTTGGATGTACAAATGTGTGATGTGAGTTCTCTGAAAGGGATTTGTTGAGTGATTGCAGAAAGCAGGAATGTTTTAGTTAAGTTTCGTCACTTACCGAGGGAGCACTCGTCGATGTCCAGGTTGCAGGCGGAGCCGGTGTACCCGGGGGGGCATGTGCAGATGGCCTTGCCGTTGACGGGGTTGGTGTCACAGTTGGAGCCTTTCTGACACGGGTTGCTGATGCAGGCGTCATCGAGGTGGCACAGCAAACCTGAAGGCATCACAAGATAAGACTGAATCGAACTGTGTCATTGTATGTTATCACTTTGTTACAGGAATACTTCACACACAAGAGGAGGATAAATCGGACTTTCACCCTGTGTTACCTTAGTAAAGTAATAGATTTCTCTCACATTCCTCTACTGTGAATGAAGGATTTTCAGATTCTTTATTCACCATAGAGGCATTTCTTATAGAATTCAATGAGAGTAGTTCATGTACAAAACATTTTTTGTGGTTGAAATAAAGTGTTGTCCTGCAGGTAGAGTATGTGTGGGAAAGCCAATGTAGACGTACCTGTGCGACCATGAGGACACTCGCAGAAGAAGGAGGCCACACGATCGTGGCAGGTGGCGCCATGGTAACAGGCGGCGCTGGCGCAGTCGTCGATGTTTTCGCTGCAGTCGTCGCCCGTCCAGCCGTTGACGCAGACGCAGTGGTAGCTGCCGTGAGTATCGTGGCACGTCCCTCCATTCTGGCAAGCGTTGGGCATCAACTCACACTCATCCACGTTTTCTGTGCAGTATTGACCTGCAAGAGTTCACAAAAACGAGAGGAACGGTTACAAATGTCTTCTTTACAGGTTTGACCTTGAAGTTGTATTTATTCTTAAAGCAAAACGTCACCTGTGTAATGAGGAGGGCACTGGCAGTTGTAGGTGTTCACACCGTCCACACACATGCCGCCATTCTGGCAGTTGTGGCCCGGACAGTCGTCGATGTTATGCTCACAGTGCGGACCATTGAAGCCTGAAGAGAGAGACAAGAAGAGTGGTGAAAAACTGTGGAGGATTCATAAAAAGATGAGGCAACATTAGTAAAGATAAGGCCTCTTTTTCCTCTCGATATCGCTGTGAACTTAAAGACAGATAACGTTCAGCTCTCTGCAGGCCGTCGTGCAGCTCCGCTCTCTCAATGCATTCCTGCACGGACCCCCGCGAGACACACAGCGTGGGTTCAACTTTAACACACAATATCTCTTGGTCATCTGCATATACAAACAACTCATTCTGTGCACTCAGACAATAATACAAGCTGCATAATTGCCACATCAAATCTTTCTGAGAAATAGAAATGTGGCTGGTTTTCTACCTTGCTAATGTACCTAAAGATCTCAATAAAAGCGATACAAGCATTTTAAAGGGTTATTATACACAAAATGCTGTTCATAATAACACACATAATGGAGAAGATACATTTAGATAAAAGTGTGATTGTTGTAAACATTAAGGATAAATGTCTCATTGTTGGACCTCCCTCTGTTTTATGCATTGTGAACTCTACCTTTTATTTAAAGTAGACCTATCATGCTATATTTGAAACATATATTGTAGGGCCATACCTATACAAAACATGTCTGTGAAGTTTTTTTTTCAAAATACCAAACAGATCACCCATTGTAGCCATGCCTCATACTGCTCATACCCCTCTGTTGAAGCCCTGTTAGAGAAATGCAGATTTTGGGTCTTTAGCTTGAAAAAAATAAATAAGAGGAGGCGGAGCTAATGCCTGATCAGAATTCTACCGGAGATAAAGTTAAATTCGGTTGTGATATTTCGCCATCCTGTTTAAACCACGTCAAGGATTATTTCTGAAACAGTATGGAGCTCAAATGCTTTTTCTCTTGCAGGTTTATCACAAGGTGAGTTCCTTTTTTTATTTCCTGCTTTTTAAACACATGTGCTCTACAGTACAGGTTAGCTCTGAGTGTTAGCGAGGCTTGCTAATGTAAACAAAGACGTCCACAACACGTCAGGTATTGTTTCTGATAGCAACGTTCTGTGGGTCCGCTGCCGATTTGACGTCAGATCGGATGGAATCTATATCCGCTCGTTGTACCCCTGTTTTTAAAAGATTTGGGTACGGAGGAAAAGAGAGAGGGTTTTATTTTCTGACGCTGCGTGAGTTCCCCGACGCACCGGGGACACATATTTATGTATAAAAGACATCACAAAGTGCATTTTGCATGATAGGTCCCCTTTAATTATCTTTCTTAATTTTTACTGATTGTGCTTTATTGTCCAAGTCCTCAACCAATCCATGTTTGAGAAAATGCTTCGTACAAAGTTTTCTTCTGACAGCAGTCACCACAGTAGCTCAAAATGAACCAAAGTTTTACACAACACTGCAGCGGCTTTAAGGTGCCAACACAATGAAGAGACGCCAACCAGACCGGGGCTGCATCTAGCTGGAAAACAAGATAGGGCGTGTTTATCTATACCTTTATGTGTGTACCCCTGGTGTTGTGGGACATTATCAGAAGGAAACGTCTGTACGACTGCATCCTGCCAGGGGAGGCTGGCAGAGAGGGGGGGGGGGGGGGAGAAGCAGGGACCACTCGTCCACTCAATCAGATGTTACTATATCAACAAGCAGTTTTTTTCGGTCGACTGATGTAATAGGAAAAAAAAAAGTATTTGTGCTGTTGCTGCACGAGCCATACAGTATGCAACTCCATATATCAACAAAAAACGATTGTTCTGATTGTTTACTCATGCGCTGCAACCTAAATGTATTTAAACGTTACCCTAAGGAGCTGTTTGTGAGAATGCAAGTGTTCAAATCAAGTGGATCAGGCATATAATGAGGTGCTTTCACACCGGATTACTTTTCCCAGGAATAGTTCAGATAGTTCCTGGGATTTTGCGTTCACACCAAAATAATCTGGAACTAGAATTTAGTTCTCGGGAACCTTTTCAATCCCTGCTAGAGAGGTGGTACTTTCCTGGGGAGGAAATGGTTCCAATTTCTGATTGGCTGGGCTAATTGCAAACCACACCCCGTAAAACTCAGAAAGGTTTTTGTGAAGCCGCCATTTCATTTGCTCGCATTGGCATTATTAGCACTAGCGTTAGCCCAGTGAACCAACGGAGAGAGACTAACTTATGGCAACACAAAATAAAACGTGGGAGCGGTGGAGTGATGAGGAGGTGTCGGCGCTACTGGTGATTTACCCGGGACTTCGGGTGAAGATGTGTGTGTGTAGCCTTCTTACAGTGCAGACGCTTTTCTGCCTGCTCTTGCCTCTGCTTACTTTTTTATGCTGTTTTTCTATTTTTCTTTTCTGAAAACTTCGAGCAGCGGCTCCTGGACATTAACCTATCACTGGGACAGTTATTCTTCGTAAATAGATGGAGGGTTTCAGCCATATTTCAATATTTTTACGACGACCTCAGTCTTGCGTGGCCTAGCAACAGCTAAAGCCTGGAAGGCTACTGCATGCTATTTAGCTTAAGCTAGTTAGCAGCAAAATGCCTCCGTTCTCTACAGATGACTTCCACAAACTTCTACAGAAGATGGCCGTGTTGGAAATGAAAATGCAACGGTTGGAAGTTAACGTGGAAGTGAATGGACTAGGTTGGAATGACACACACATTTACGTAACAATTTCACCAGGAGACTATGCTCCATTTCAAACACTGAGTAAGTGCATTGAACAAATCAATGACTGGATGTGTCAGAACTTTCTCCAATTAAACAAAGATAAAACTGAGGTAATGGTTTATGGAGCCAAGGCAGAACGTATAAAAGTTAGCGCTGAGCTTCAGTCTGCAATGTTCAAAACAACAGATAAAGCCAGAAATCTAGGTGTAGTCATGGACTCTGACCTGAGTTTCAACAGTCACATTAAAACTGTTACTAAATCAGCCTACTATCACCTAAAGAATATATCTAGGATTAAAAGACTAATGTCACAGCAGGATTTGGAAAAACTTGTCCATGCTTTTATCTTCAGTAGACTCGACTACTGCAATGGTGTCTTCACAGGTCTCACTAAAAAATCTATTAGAAAGCTGCAGCTGATTCAGAACGCCGCTGCTCGAGTCCTCACTAACACTAAGAAAGTGGATCACATCACTCCAGTTCTGAAGTCTTTACACTGGCTTCCTGTGTGTCAAAGAATAGATTTCTAAATACTGCTGCTGGTTTATAAAGCACTGAATGGTTTAGGCCCAAAATACATTTCTGACCTCCTGCTAAATTATGAACCATCCAGATCTCTCAGGTCTTCAGGGACTGGTCAGCTTTCTGTCCCCAGAGTCAGAACTAAACATGGTAAAGCAGCGTCCAGTTATTATGCTCCAAATATCTGGAACAAACTCCCAGAAACCTGCAGGTCCGCTGCAACTCTGACTACTTTTAAATCCAGGCTGAAGACTTTTCTTTTTGCCGCTGCTTTTAATTGAACTATTCATATCTTAAACTGCACTGTAACTTTTATCCATGTATTTTTTCTTTTAATGTTTATTTTATTATCTTTTCTTTTTAATGACTGTTTTTAAATGCCATTTTCTTAATGTCTTTTATTTTTTGTAAAGCACTTTGAATTGCCTTGTGTTGAAAAGTGCTATATAAATAAACTTGCCTTGCCTTGCCTTGGCGATTTACTGCCATCCGAAGTCCCAGAGTCCGGGGGGCTCCGGGACTTCCGGTGGCAGTATACGCTGTGAAGTTGTTTGCGGCCTGCCAGTAAACCCAAAGCAGAAGAAGAAGAAGAAGAAGAAGTGACGTCAGCGGCTTCATTTGCGTAATCCTCCTTCAGGGACTTATTCCGGTGTGAACGCCACAAAAATGGCAACAACAAAAAAGGTAAAAACAGCCAAAACTGTGGTTTATGACCAAATTCAAACTGGTTTCCTGCCTCTCGCTCCGAAAGGAGTTTTGAAGTGAGCATCTAGAATGGACAATCTCCTGTTGGTTGCTACATGTTTAAAAGGAAAACTCCAGCAGATGTGTAGCCCTGATTTTTTCTGGATTTGGCCTGGAGTTTATATGAGAAAACAGCTGTTTGTGTGTTACCTGGAAGGCAGCTACAATCGTAGGTGGTCTCTCCCTTCTGCACGCAGGTGCCTCCATTCTGGCAGGGGGAGGGGCTGCAGGGCATGTAGGGGGTCTCACAGTGTTGGCCCCTGTACTCGAGAGGACAGCGGCAACTGTACGAGCCCACCTCGTTGACACACGCCCCGCCGTTGAAACAGGGGGAGGGGCTCTGGGCGCACTCGTTCACGTCTTGCTTGCAGGTTTGACCGTGGAAGGCGGGGGGGCAGGTGCAGATGTAAGTGGAGTCGAAGGCCGAGCACTGGCCCCCGTTTGCACATGGGTTGGACGCACAGGGGTTAGAGAGCAGGCAGGTTTTACCTTTAGAGCAAAACAAGAAGGAGTCATTCATCTTCACATTACTAATGATACACAACTGACAATACGTGCAATCAACCATAGATAGATAGATAGATAGATAGATAGAAAGACAGACAGACAGTTATTTATGGATTATTTTCCACACACCTGACCATCCAGGGGAGCACCTGCAGCGGAACACGGTGAGGGTGATGAGGTCACATGTCCCCCCGTTGCGGCAGGGGGAGCTCATGCAGGCGTGGTTGTTGGGGGTCAGGCACAGTTCATCGGTGAAACCCAGGCGGCACACGCAGCGGAAATCAAACCCGTTGCCATGTAACACGGCGCGACATTCCCCTCCGTTCCTGCAGGGGGAGGGGCTGCAGGGGCTCGGGTACTGGCAGCGGTTACCCACGTAGTCACTGGGACACCTGGGGGGGAGAAAACCAGCATCAGCACCAGAACTCAGTCATTAGTCGGGTGTTTCTCAAAGTGGGGGTTGCAGAGGCATGACAAAATGTTTTTGAAAAACGAAATCATAATTTGTCAAATTATTGATTCGAAAATAATATGATACAGTACAAATACGTCTGGGTCTCAGTGTCTCATTCAAGTTCGGCTCTGTGTGTGTGTGAAACGAGCCATTTTGTGTGCGTGCGCAAGAGAGAGAGAGAGAGAGCGCACCGGTACCGGATATCGTTGTTGTTAGCTTCTGGTGCTAGCGAGCTACGCTAACGGATATAAGGAGCTTTTTCAACAACAAGGTGGAGGGAGAACTCACCTGTCAGACTGAGAGGCTCAGGTGAAGTAAAGGACTCTCTCAGTGGCCGGGTCTCAAACGTTTTGGTCATGATTAATGTAAACAATTATTTCCAAGGCACACGTTTATATGATCATTATAGTTATAAAAAAATAAGAGAATAAATGAAAAACAGGTTTGAAATACTATATGTTTAAAAGGGGAGTGATTTGTAAAATATCCATAAAGAAAAAGTAAATCTGTTTACGGGGCATGCTTCCCGGGGGAGCTTGCCCCCGGACCCCCCTATGTTAGGTCCACGCCCCACTTATAAAAATAGCACTTTACTCCTGCTTACACCTATATGCCATGAGCTGATTATCGAGCCTTCATTGTAACTGTTGCGGGTACACTGTATTTGCGTGGGGAGTGTTGCAGTAGAAAGTTCCACTGTAGCGCCCGGTACATTAATGGGAAACTCTAAATGTTTGAGCAACCTCTATGAAATGTCAAGCTACCCCACAGCACCCCCAAAAGAAATCTCTGGCACTGCCACTGAGCCTGCAACCCCGTTTTGAAGAAATGTGCAGTGCCAAACAGGCTCATTGCAGCCACTAATGATAAGACACACTTTTTTTGCTAAATATCAGCATTTTCTTTCTTTTCATTTTTTTGCAATGATTGCAAAGTATTATAACTTATTGTTCTAGCAAAGGGATTGCACAATTGTATTATGTATTTATTTTTTCTGACCACACAGACTTATGGAGCATTGTTTTATTATCACTGATCTAGCAAAGGAATGCTCACGTTCATATTGATGTATTTTAATAAATGTTAACTTGGCCCATTACGTGACTATTTGTGTTGGGGGGGCCAGACTTTTTATTTTCTCCAAAGGGGGGGGCCTGACAGAAAAAGTTTGAGAACCACTGCATTAGTCCCACAGCGGGACATTAACAGTGAATACATAGCAGGTACAAAAAAAAGCAATAATAAAAAAGAAAAGCAGCACACATAAGTAATAAAACACTTTTTAAGAAATAATAATAGTAGCCAGCAATCTGCAGACATTTTTTGTATCAGCCTTCAATTCATCAGCTTTCCTGCTTTTCTTCTTCTTCTGTGGGCGCTTTAACAGCGATCAATAAAGGTCTACCTTATCTTATCTTTGTTTAATCATATAAAATGCCATTTCCTGGGGTTTTGGGCTGACATTTAACAACATCATTATGGAACTTGAGAAAATTGATTGATATTTGTCACTTTTTTCTGACGTTTTCTAAACCAAATGATTATTGATCTGCAAATTAACCAATACATAAAAATAATAATAATAATAATGTTTAGCTTTTTTGTGCATAAAGGTGAAGCGCCCTCTGTCAAATACAGAATTCAATATCTTTGGGTTTTGGCATTTAAAAGAAGACGTTTTAAGAAATCACATTTTGACTTTCTTGAACAGTTTTAGAGACCCAACGATTAATTTAAAAAAGATCGACACGATAAGCCAACAATATATATTATAATAAATATAATTAAAAAAAATATATAATAATATACATGTCTTTTCTTCCTTTGCTATGTTTATATATATATATATATACACACACACACACCTTTAATGTTTTTGATTTCATTGTGTTTATACTTTATTCCACTTTTCAAATATTGTAATGCCTGAACACACTGCTGATGTAACAAAATAATTGAAGATCTATCTATCTATCTACCTCTATCTACCTCTCTATCTATCTATCTATCTATCTACCTCTCTATCTATCTATCTATCTATCTATCTATCTATCTACCTCTCTATCTATCTATCTATCTATCTACCTCTGTATCTATCTATCTATCTATCTATCTATCTATCTATCTATCTACCTCTCTCTCTATCTCTCTATATCTATCTATCTATCTACCTCTCTCTCTATCTCTCTATCTATCTCTCTATCCATCTATCTTGCAGGTTTATTGCACAACAGTCTGTATTGTGTGTCTTTAGAGAAGGGAGAAGAACTGGTGATTAGAAAACGAGGATCTTTTTTTCTTGTATAACTCTGAGCAATTATCCAAACAAAAGGGGGAATAAGGGGGAGGGGAGGTGGGAAAGTTTCCCGCCCAGAAAAGTCCCAGTGCAGCGGGACAGGGACGGCCTGTTGATCTAGTGTGTCTCTCTGGATTAGACTCCCTCAGAACCCTGAACACACAGTGTTGGAGAACAGACGCTGCTAAACAGTCCACAGCGGTTCCCATCTACCTTTCCCCCCCAGGCTGTCCACACTCATCCTGAATGAGTGCAGAGATCAAGGGGCCGGGCCGGCTCTGGATGTCCTAAATAAAGCTCTGCATTCACATTCTAAGCCCTCACATTCACACTAAGGATGGACTGCTGCTACAGTCACATAACTCACAGAAATCAGGTCGGCCGCACTCTTCTGCAGCGTCTGGGCAGTAATACATTGTCTCCAATAAAACTCAGCTTAAACATTAGAGCTGCATAATTCCACTGAACAACTGTCAGAAAAGCATTCGGCATCTTCAAGTGATTTCATGCAAATCTACAGACAGTTCTTTTCAGCCTGTGATTGATCAGTTCTCCTGCTGTTGTTCTTTTTTTTTAAAATGTTGTACAAAAACGTGAAGTCCTATTTAAGTTAAATATCCTTAGTATTTGGCATAAAAAACGTTTAAAGAAATCAAATGAGTCTTCCTTGGACTATTAAATAGACCAAAGGATTCATTTAGAAATAATCTACAGATAAATCCATAATGAAAAACGACTTCTTAGTTCAAATGCTTGAAGATAACAGGAAGTCCTCTGTGTCATGTGTCATCATTGAACGTCAGCGAAAGAAGTGTTTATGTTTTGAATCGGGGCAAGTGAGTGTGTGTGTGTGTGTGTGTGTGTGTGTGTGTGTGTGTGTGTGTGTGTGTAGTGTGTGTGTGTGTGTGTGTGTGTGTGTGTGTGTGTGTGTGTGTGTGTGTGTGTGTGTGTGTGTGTGTGTGTGTGTGTGTGTGTGTGTGTGTGTGGGAGGGCATCTGTTGGAGTGTCTCCACAGGGAGCAGGTGCGCATGTTAATGAAGGCAGCTGTTGGACAGGACTCCTCCCCCCCCCCTTATCCCTCCTTCCCTCCCCCAGCCCTCCCCTCTGTCCCCTTGTCAGATGGGGGGTGCGAACAAGCCAGCCTCTTCTCCAGGGACATAAAGAACCCATGTGAAGTCAGCTGTTGCAACTTCTGTCTCCTCTCCCCCACGCTTTTTTAGTTCCTACCTTTTCCTCTTCTCAATCCCTTTTTTCTGCACTAATACTGAATATTCTCTCCCTCTTGTGATATATATCAATGGGCAATATATACACTTTTTGCGCAATTCTACTGTGCAACAACCATTTTCATGTGCAGCAAATAATCTGTATAGTATCTCAAAGCTTAATATGTCCACTTCCCTATTCCATACTCATTTTTATTTTAAATGGATGAGTACTCATTTGTCTTTGTTTATTTCTAATGTGTGCATTTTCTCTATATTTAACATGTTAGCTACTCTTTTGTATTGCTTGCCCTTTATCTATGTCACTTTTGCTGTAGCGTTGTAGATTTCCTCGCTGCAGGACTAATAGAGGAATCGGATTCTGATTCTTCATGTCTCTGCTTTTGCTCTGTTTTCTATCCTGAATTTCTGTACAACTCCCAGCTGTTTGCTTTTCACAGCGCTCCCCATATGTCACATGGGACTGCTGAAAAACTCCCTTGTTGACTTTGTGAGGTGAGACCACTCCGAGGGTTTTAACAGTGCCATGAGCTCCACAGGGAGCCCAGACAGTTGCAATTGGCAGAAGATTGTAAAAAACATTTGGGTTTGCTTTGAAGTCTCCTTGCTTCCTGTTCCACTTAACCATAAAAACACACTGAGGAGAATTCACCGTGTTCATATCAACAGTGTTGTAAAGTAACAAAGTAGATTTACTAAAGTACTGTATTTAAGTACAATATTGTGGGACTTGTACTTCACATGAGTATTTCAATTTGTTGTACTTCTACTCCACTACAATTCAGAGGTAACTGGTGTACTTTTACTCCACTGTATTTAATACCTTTAGTTACTTCACAGATGTGGATGAATGATGTGAAATATAATCAAGTGTTAAATCAGCCTTTAGTTCCACCTGGAGTAAATCCACCAGCTACCCTGCAGTATACAAAGTACTTTAAACTAGCTGCACCTTTACCAGCTTTGAGAACACTTTCATGATCAATCATTATAAAACATATCATATATATTATTCTGAAATGGACCAATCTGCACAACGACTACTTTTACTGTCGCTACTTTCACTATATTTTGATGAGAATACTTTTCTACTTTTACTTGAGAAACATTTTGAATGCAGGACTTTTACTGTAACAGAGTATTCCTACACTCTGAGTACTTCTACTTTTCCTCAAGTACAAGATCTGAGCACTTCTACTTTTACTCAAGTACAAGATCTGACTACTTCTACCACCTCTGCATATAAAACCTAGTAATGGAACAGATGTTGTTAATTGTATTGGTGTGTGTGTGCACCCATGTGTGTGTCATCCCACGCTAACTAACTGTAATAGATCCTCTTTGTCCTGAAGTCAGCCCAATCTGAGATAAAGATCCACCCACACGCTGAAAAGCTAAGCAGCAAACACACACACACACCACGGCAACAGGTTTCTGTCTCCGCCATGCAATGTCCCCTCAGGCCGGAGCAGATGCTTCCCTGACCTCTGACCCCAAACACTTTTGTGACTGTGAGGACGGCCTCTTTGCCTTCTCTCCCCTCTCCCTTTTCTTTCCTCTGAGGCTGATCTACCATCTGCCACTCGGGGTGACTTTATCCCCCGACACAAAGACCAGCCCCTACTGTGTGCTGGAAATGCCACAACTGAGGAAAAATGTCCTGAAAATGACTACGATTGGCATCCGGTGACAATGTGTTGGTATTATTCTATTGGTGAGTCTTGAAACAGCATCTCCTGACCACCACACACATAGACTGCTGATCCCTGATGATGTGCAATAACAGTGCCTGTGAATATAAAGATGTATTTACAATCTGTAGACGATACCAGCTATCTCTTTATTTGTATCTGGTCACTTAAAAAAGTTATATATACACTGCTACTTTTTTTTACCATGTTGTACTTATCTGCTATTGTTTTTTTTACTTATTGTGTTTTTTAACCATTAATAACATGTGCTTTACTTTATCTGCACAATAATGTCAATGTCCCGGTTGCGGGACAAATAAAGGAATTCTGATTCAGATGTTTTCAAATCTCACACACTCACTTCACTCCTTTGGCTCTCTAAACTGTCTTTCGTTTTTTTGGCTCAGTTAGCTGATGTTCCTTTGGATGTGTCTAATCATTAGCCAAGCTCTGACCCCTGGGGTACACATCTGTGAATAAGACATAGAACAAAACAGTGAGGCTCTTGAGAAAGGAAATGAAAAATGTACCGGCATGGAAGGGACTGAACTCGAATCAGTGGGTTTGATACTACAGGAGATCATGTGAAAAGCTACATAATAGCTGTAAATACATGCAGGAGAGTGGGTTCCTATCAAGATCTCTCCTGTCTATCAAGTTGTACTATTCCAAAACTGCAAAGTAAAAAAAAAAAGTGTGGTTGCTAAGTGGTGTTAAATCCTGCAAATCAAGAAAAAAGGAGGCTCTTGCTTGGTTTGTTTTGGCAGTGATTAAGCTACTTCCTGTCTCACACTCTCAAAGGAGTGATGTGGGAAGATTTACGAGGCTCAGACACCTATGGGAGCACCTGCTTGACTAATGACTGCAAGATCGCTTTCACGCACAAATATATACCAGTTAGCAAACACCGGGTTGTATCGTCTGTGTGTGTGTGTGTGTGTGTGTGTGTGTGTGTGTGTGTGTGTGTGTGTGTGTGTGTGTGTGTGTGTGTGTGTGTGTGTGTGTGTGTGTGTGTGTGTGTGTGTGTGAGAGAGAGAGGTGGACCTTGTTCTGGAGACCTCCCGCCTCACAGTCACAGGAGGAAACACACCTGCCTGCCGCTGCACTTCTGACAATCGTTATCAGCGACAACACATCTGCTAAAGTACCTCAGGTCACACTTTATCAGGGCGGCACATCACATGTAACATCCTCCTTTTAGAGCTGAAATGGGACCAGCTCGACGCAGTTGTTCTTGTCTCTTGTAGCAGAAATACTAACTTGTAACAAGGGGACTTTAGGGATAATGAGCAGTAACTGTTTTAACTGATAACATTTCCTCTCATGGATATTTTCATGAGTAACAAAACCAGTAAGTGTTCACATTGAAGAAGCAGGAATCACTGTCATGTTCACTTCTTCTTTCTACGAAAATGATTCGAACTGATTAACCAGTTGTCAAAATAGTTTTTGATTCATCTAAAAGTTGACAACTTTGATTAATCCTGCAAAACATGCACTTACACGCCTCTAACCCGTTCACACCATTTCCACATGCTCTGTGGTGCACCCTGACATGCCAAGTGGCTGGTGTTTCTACGTTTGACAGCCTGTGCCTGTGAACTGTCAGCACCCACTACAGCCAAATAGCCTCTTATCTCTTCGCTGTGACACGACTTTGATCGCCCCGCTCTGAGGATCTCCAGGCGCACAGGATCCCACTCTTCTGGGGCCCCGCTGACACTAAAAGTGGGGAAATATGTGTCCACGTATCGAATGTGTATTCCACACTGGAGGACTCAAAATCAACTACTAACTTGGCCTGGCATCTTGGGAATGGGCCCAACCAGGGGAGTGGCAGCCTCAGAGCTTAGACCCAATAAAAGCCCCACACCAACAGGCCCACTTGACCCAGCCGTGCACCTGATTGGCTTAAGCCCACATGGAGCTGAGACCTGCTCCGTAATCCTGTAGGAGGACGAATGAAGAGCAGCATTCCTTCCTGAATGAGAGTGGAACGTCTCCTCAGTGGTGCTGTAGACGGTCTTCATGTGTGAGACATTTTATCATCAATATGCAACACCAGACAGTTCCATGCAAGGTCACAGAGGTCGGACACACACCGCAACAGACTGAAGTTTTTCTGCCACGGGTCTATTTCTGTCAGATGTCTTGCGGTATTTGAACCATGCAGCGAGACAGTTGAGATGTTTTCTGAGTTTATTATTAACGTGCACCTTGCACCAAAACAGGGTCTATTTCAGCAAAGACGCATCAGCAGTCAGCTGTGAAGCTGGGGTTCGAGGGGCAGCAACCTCTCAACCTCACCGTGCGTCCATCACCGTCCCACAAATGGAAACTAAAGATGTGACTCTGTGCCCCCACATGCTTTCAGAGCTGCCTGCATAGCGAGCGGCTTCAGCTGCATGAGAAACAGGAAGCCCCAGACCTTCAGATAACCTTTCACTTCACAGAATCATGAGCGAGTGCTTCCCTATTACGCCGGCTCGCTGTTGTTTCTGTGCGTCTGGTATTACCACAACATGATGTGAGACCATTTAGATCTGATTCAGATTGGCCCCTCACTGAGGCCATTACTTGTGACCAATTGATTTGAGGCATAAATATGAGTTTGGGTTTCTTTTAAAGCACAGCGACCTTTAAAAATAGGTTGTGCAATTGAAGACAAACCTGATGAGATGTCTTTAAAAAATAAAAAAGACACTTTCCTTTGTAAGGATTAAAAAAGACATACTGTTTGTTGATACTGTGTTTGTCCCTCCCATGACATGTTTGTCCAAAGACAGAGTCTAATTTATTAGCACTATAATTCATAGAATAACAACCTGTCTGGACAGCCTGAAAATGTTTTTGTTTGTCTAACTTTAGAAGCAGGAAGGACAGAAAGACGGGGACAATGGAATACCACTTTAGTCTCGAAGTGATTATTATCCCCCTAAATCCATCTGTAAGACATCTGATTACCACAGTTTACACCAAGCCTAACCTTGTTCTCTATGCCAGCAAGTGATTTCACCCTCTGCGCTCACACTCGTGGGAACTGTGCTGCAAGAGGATTTAAATCTATACCTTACCACTCAAATCTGAGTCGTTGCATGCCTCAGAAACCGCTGCAAAAAACTCCAAATCAGAGTATGACTCAGGGGCCAAGCACCACAAAAGTGGATTTAAAACAATGTGATGCCGACTTTTAACAGGAACAATTTTAGGTCACAATATCTCAACCCTGGCCCAATTTTGTGGCATTGCTCTCACTATTATTGCAGTGTGAGACTCTTTTTCTCCTAGCGTGCAAACCATTGGTTTCCCCAGGTGGACTTTCCATTTATGTCAAGACACAATCACTCACTGAAATTGCCAGATAAAGTGTCCAAAAATATATATAGTAAGGATAAGAGGTATATTTTTAAAAGCCCCCTTTAAGAGTGGAAATAAAAATATTGTGAATATCTGCAAAAATGGCAGAAAATGCTGCCTTCTGTCTCCTGAATTTGAGATACCCTGTTGTTGTCTATGTTAATGTGAGTAGTTTTGGGTCTATTTCTCACTACTTTCTGAAACATTAAAGACCAAACCAATAAATGAATCTAGAAAACAATGGTTATTGCTACCCTAACCCCCTCAGTAGAGACGCTACACCCCTGACCCCTGTCTGTACCTCCGGTGACTGATGGCTGCAGGGACAGCAAGGAGGAAGAGGGACAGTGATGCTCTTATCCTGTCTGTTTTTAATTGGACTGAGTAGAGATGGAGACCAAAATAACAGCTTTGTGGAGGGGGGGGGGACCAGTTGCAGTGCACACGTGCGGTGGTCTGTGTGTGTGTGTGTGTGTGTGTGTGTGTGTGTGTGTGTGTGTGTGGTGTGTGTGTGTGTGTGTGTGTGTGTGTGTGTGTGTGTGTGTGTGTGTGTGTGTGTGTGTGTGTGTGTGTGTGTGTTTGGAGTGTGTGGAGTGTGTGGCGTGTGCAGATTAGAAATAGGTGGCCCTGGGCGAGCAGTATGGGGCTCTGAATGGCTCCCCCTTGTCCCTTGACCACAAGCCCCGAGGGCTGGAGCTGGAAATCACTATAACAAGTGCAACAAATATTTTTCATCCTCCTCTTGTTTGGTGTGAATGCTGAGAAGCACACTCCAAATGTATGATTGGCAGACATTCTGTTCAAACATCACAACCCTCAGCTCGATAAGGAATCCACTGCAATAACTCCTGACATTCAGAACCCAGAAAGTATTAACCATAATTCATTCACAGTTTTGTAATAACTTCATCATCAGCATTTCAGCATTCACACAACAATTTCTTCAGGAATGACATTGTCCAGCTGTCTTTTGTCGTCTTGCACAATAACTTGGTGACTCACACATTTTCATATATAGGTCAGCTAAATATCACACCTATTAAACTGTTATACACACGCAAAGTCCAAACAGATATCCCACAATCTGCCTCCATTCCCACTTGTTTGCCTTTAAATGTCTGCACTTCATTCCAATTAATCCGACTCTCTTGACATCCAATCCAATTACATTTCACTGCCATCTGGTTTTCTAATGGAGATCACAAGCAGGGTAAGGTTAGGGGTGGGGGGGGTTTGGGATTGTCCATTCAGAAAGCAGGAGACAAGCCTTTTGCAAGGAGGGGGGTTATGGCAGGGGTTTGGTGTGTGCTGTGGTGGCTGTGGCATGATGGGAAGCCCCACTCAGATTAGTCACACAGCATTATTCTGACTGCGGGACAATGGGTGACGGGCGGCGGGCGAGCCCCAGCTGTCGCCCATGAAAAGACAAAAAAACAAGATTTAGGACTGGACGCGTCCCCTCACTCTGCTGGGGAAGGGGTCTTGCATTCATTAACGGGGAGGAGGGAGTGGGGGGCTTTTGTCAGGCTCCCCTTCTCTCACCTCTCTGAAGCTGCACTCTTTGCTAAACTTGTATTTCTTCACTTCTTTAACAGACAAAAAAAGTGCTTCTTTCCAACTTCCATAAATCCCAGTCTGAGGTGTACTCCAGTACATTAAGCTACGATGGCTATGTGTGATAAAGTGAAGAGGATAGACTTGCATATTCAAAGTAACTAAGTATGCACACGTTATGATCATGTTTAGGGTAGTTATTTAAGCTGTATCATTTATGATTATCCTGTTATATCTCATTATTAATATATTTGAAAGGCAGCTACATTTATTTATTTTCTAAATATGTTGCACCAACGGGACTGGCACAAAAGAGATTTTGTTGTTCTTTAACAATGACAATAAAGTTCCTGAATCTTTTTTAAGGGGAATGTGTGCAGCCTCAGAAAGAAATGTGGCTCCTGTAGCGATGCAGAAGCTAAACCAGCCCCGGATCAAACTCAAGGGCCCCTGGTTGCTGGGCACAGGGCCCGCTCAAAAGCTGGAATGAAAAGGGGGAATATGTGGCCCCTTTTTTTCTTTTTCTCCCGTCCTAAAAAAGCACTTTCGAGTAGAGAAAACACGCCAGACTGCACCTCTAAGACGACTAGAAGATAACGGGAAGCTCTGTGGTGGTCTGCGTTTCAACATCTGCTGCATCAGACTCTGCACTTACTTGCACTCTCCATTTCCATTATGGCTGCCTTCACACCGTCCTCCATTCAGGCATGATTCAGTGGGAAGGGAGCATTTTAGACCTGTGGAGCACAACAATAAATGAATAATACACTCATAAGACCAGAGGTGGGAGAAGTACTCAAATCTTGAACTTGAGTAAAAGTATAAGTACAAGAATATAATACTCTGTTACAAGTAAAAGTCCTGCATTCTAAATGTTACTCAAGTAAAAGTATTCATTGTGCAGACTGGTCCATTTCAGAATAATATATATGATATGTTTTATAATGATTGATCATGAAAGTGTTCTCAAAGCTGGTAAAGGTGCAGCTAGTTTGAATGACTTTGTATACTGCAGGGTAGCTTGTGGATTTACTCCAGGTGGAACTAAAGTCTGATTTAACACTTGATTAGATTTCACATCATTCATCCACATCTGTGAAGTAACTAAAGGTATTAGATACATGTAGTGGAGGAAAAGTACACCATTTACCTCTGAATTGTAGAGGAATCGAAGTACAAAGTAGTAGGCTACAACATTGAAATACTGAAGTAAAGTGCAAGTACCATAAAAGTACTTAGTTACTCCACACCACTGTGCAATCTGAACTGTAAGGATTAGCTGGAGTTGGAATACATGGGAAATGATTCCTCAGTGAATTCAATTCTTTAATAAAACATTTATTTTAATGTACACATCCTTAATCTGTAATTGATTTGTTACACAGTTGTCCTGGGGGGATTTTTTTTGGGGGGGAAGCCTCTCGTGGACACCGGTGAGTCCAGAGCGTGTGGTGCGGGTAGTGGGGGGGGGGGGGGCGCACGCTTTTGCGGAGAGAGCTGCAGCAGCTGCGGGGCTCAGTGCGGAACAAAAGAAATCAGAGTCCAGCACGAGCCATACAACACTCTCCTCGGGCATTGTTTACCGGCAGACGGGAATAACAGCACCTCCTCCACCCACAACACTCTACCACCGTACAGACAAAAGGTGTCCCCCCCTACCCACCCCCCCCCCCATACGCGTCCCCCACACACGCACCCGCTCCCATTATGTCCCATGTTATTTAAAACCGCTTCTCAGCACAATCTACATCCAAATATGTTATTATAAGGGATCAAATCCAAGGTACAACAGCCAATCAAATGACACGTTTTGATCCATTACTTTTGTATAACTTTGTGTTGCGTTACAAGTGCTCATTATAGGCTACTTAAATACCTTTGGACCCTTAATACAAAGTAAAAACGTTCACACAGAGGGAATCCGCGGCATTTGGCTCATGCACTTGTTGTAAATTCCCACCAGCAATAAAGTAGGCTAACTTCATTAAAGTTTCTGGGGGGGTTCCAAGTTGTGATCAGTCTACAGCTCGTTTTTAACAGCTCAGAATCCCACGGTACTGATATTTACAACCTTCTTTCAAACTTTAATTCATCTTCATGCTCCTCTGCAGCGCATATTTAAACAAGTGAAAGTTTACCTTGTGTGAGGACGATTGCAGGAATCAGAAATGTTAGTTTCACAAAGAAACGATACATTCCTCCTGTTCAGCTTCACAAAATGCCGTTGACTCCCGCGAAGGGTTCGCATAGATCCAGGTCGGTCCAGGTGTTCCTTATAAATAATATCCGAGCAGGAGGGAGGGTAATCCAGCAGAACACAGAGGGAAGGGTCTGGAAGAGGACTCAGTTCATAGATGTTAGCCTGGCGCTTTCCGAGTTCTCAATGAAGTCTGCAGGCAGCTCTACAAGTTCCCCCCTCTCTCTCCCCCCCTCCCCCCTTTTACTCCTCCTCCTCCTCCTCCTCAGGCCATATAAAAGCTGCCTCTCACACACAGAAGGAACCAATAGCCATCCCTCTCCCTGTCCAAAAGTGAAATTATTAACATTCAAAATTATGGAAGTACATTTACTTCATTCTTTTTTTATTCTTGAACCTATACCTGAGGTAGGCTAATATAAGAGCACCAGGAAAAGTGCTATATATAAATACCATGTATTATTATTATTTATTTGTTGCACCTAACTTCACTAAACAGTAACACTTTATATTAATAGGCTACACAAATTAACCATCAACTAGTTGTTCATTAACATGCATATTAGCAGTATATTGGCTCTTTATTAGTCATTATAAAACACTTATTAATGCCTTATTCTACATGACCATATTCTACAAGTAATAAGCCATTAGTTGAGAGTTTTTCCTCAATAACCCTCTAATTAGTGCTTATTTGTTGCATGTAAGGAAGTTGTTGTACATGAGTTTTGGTCTTAATATGCTCTGCTCAATATGGGCCTAATAAGACAGTAGTACCACAAGAATAGTAATTATCCCATAATAACACTTAACAAATATGATCTCTTCTACAAGACATAAAACGATAAGTGTTAGTTGTGTCTAAATAACTCAAAATTAGGTATTTATATCTAAGAACATGTTCCATATTTTAAAGTGAAGTCTTGTTCATAACCAATAAGCTATTAGTTTGACTCTAATTGACCTGAACATGTTCCCTATTCTAAAGTGGCCTCCTCTTCACACTTTGTAAATACATTATAGCACACAACTACTGAAATGAACCTTAACAGTACATGAACAAAGTAGGCACACACTCAAATATCTGCTTTATTAATGAACCACTAAAGAGAGGTTCAGACACATGTACCAAAACATGTCAAGTTTCTCCAAGGCTGAGAACATATGCAGCCTGTACTTTTTAATAAAAACAGATTTTTTTGTAACAGATGTTATGTAGTTGTGATCATACTGTGGGACCTGCTTGTATGTACTTACACACTAGGTGTACTGTTCTCTCTATGTGTTGTACTGTCTCAGTGTGAACAGATTAAACAGCCAGCCAAACTCTTTTGAGAGCCAGGGAATGAGCAGCCATGCTCCTTTATTGACTTATTTGCAGTCTACTGACATTCAAACAGTGAAACTATACAAAATTAAGTTACAAGGCACTTAATGATCTCATACATGCAAGTGTAACATACACAGATTAACACATAGGACAGCTAAGTGTAAACAAGGTCAATATAGCTAATGCTAGCTGTGCAATAAGCATGTGTACAGGCTAAAGCTAGCATGTATGCTAACGCTACCGTGTATGCTAACGCTAGCACGAATGCAGAACACAGTTATACGGGAAGGTACAACATTAAAATTATTTTTGCACAAATTATATATTTATTGATACTTGAAGTTACTTGTTCCTGATAATACTTCTGTAGTTATACTTAACAGATATTTTAAATGCAGGATGTTCCCTTTTGCATTGCTGTGTCAGTAAAATATCTGGTTCTTCCATCGCTGATATTGGAGAAGCACAACATTATATTTTGTGTGAAATCAAATTGAGGAACGAAAACGGAAGTCCATTGTGCTTTGGTTTCATCGCTATACAAATCTGTGCCTCTAATTCTGCTTTCATGTTGTTATTCTGATCAAAAACATTCAGATCACTTCCTGCTCCAGTTTGACCCTCGCTGCATGGATCCTGGAGATGCATCCTCCTGACGCATGACTACTGCTCTCAGTGGTGTAAAGTAACTAAGTACATTTACTCAAGTACTGTACCTAAGTACAATATTGAGGGACTTGTACTTTACTTGAGTATTTCCATTTTATGCTACTCTGTACTTGGTGTAACTTGTGTACTTTTACCCCACTACATTTATTTAGTACTGTAGCGACCCTGTATAGGATGCTGAGGGTGTCACTCAGGCATCCCCCGTCTCTCTGCCAATCATAGAGCTGCACAGTGATGCTGGTTGAGGTGCGGGGCTGTGGTTGGGGGAGCAGACGGGGGAGGGCGGGAAGTTGTGACGTAGACACTGTTATATGGGTATGTGTAGAAGTTAGTGTTAGTGTGAGGTTGAACCCACAAGCTGTTCCTGAACCTGTAATCATCTGTAAAGAATAAGAGTTATTAAAGCCTAATAACTAGCAGCCTGTTTCCGACTCCCTTTGTGATCGTTACAGTACCTTTAGTTACTTTACAGATTTGTATTAATGATGTGAAATATAATCAAGTCTTAAATTAGACTTTAGGCCCCGTTTACACGGAGACGGAACGGGTTGTATCCACTACTCCAGTTCTCTATCGCAGCCTTTCCCAAACTCAGGGTCGCGACCCAAAATGGGTCGCGGACCCGTTTTGATTGGGTCGCCATGTTAAATGCATTGCTACACACACACAGCATCAGAGCTGATGGCTGCGTTGCAAATACAATCTTTTTATAATTTTTGCATTTTATTTTTTATTTTGAAAATGAATTTATGCAATATAGCATTGTATATTGAATGATTTAATTTTCTAAATACAAATAAACTAAAAATAAAAGATTGTATTTGTATCAGCTCTGACACGTCCCCCGCGAAAGTTTTCGCGCCGTCTGTTTATTGTCTGTTGATTAATCCCGATCGTACATGATGGCAAAAAGACGACACAAAGAGGAGTTTTTAAACGTTGGCTTCACAAAAGCTGTTAGAAATGGAGAAGAGCGGCCTCAGTGTGTTTTATGTGGAGAGGTGCTCAGTAACGAAAGCTTGAAAATGAATAAATTGGACCGGCATCTCCAAACAAAACATCCTCTACATCGGGACAAATCGAAGGATTTTTTCATCTGCAAAGAAGAGTCTTTCAAGAAGCAGTGTTTTGACGGCGGAAAAGTAAGTCACTCATTTTAATCATTTGTTTTGTGTGTTTGTGAGCTTGTCAGGGTCTGTTGTGAAATTGTTTCGTTAATGCAAAGTTGGATGAAATGCAGACTGAGCCCCGGAGCGGACCGCCAGCTGCGCGCTCTCGCGCGTCCTCTACTCGCTCCCGCGATTCCACTACATTCTGCAGCGGCACAGAGCGATGTTTCAATTTTTACTAGCCTAAAATGTTTTTAAAACGGCCGGGAGAAAAACAGAGAAACAATAACCACAGGAAGATTAGAGGGAAAGTGACAGGCAGTATGAGAAGGAAAGCGAGAGAAAGCTTTTTTCACTGCAGCCGCACGGACGTGACTGCTGCAGTGTGATGCACAATACATACGGGGGTTATTCCCTATCTTTATTCAAGAGCGTGGTCTTTACATTTGAGAGCATACTTTATTGATTTCACGTTCAGAATATGTATTTCTTTCCCTCAAACCCTGTCCTCGCACTCAAATAGTGCCTGCTTGCACTTAGATTTGCTCTGCTTCTGCTCAAACTGTACGCTTGCACTCAGATATATTGCTGCTTACAGATTTCCTGTGTTCCAGCTTAAAACCTTCTCCTTGCACTCAGGCTGTTTCTGTGCGCTTGTGAAATGTCTGCTCTCAGATTTCTTCTGTGCGCGCTTGGATCTTTTGTGCAACAACCCTGTCAAAATTCCCCTGTGGGGATTCCCCACAGTATTGAGTATGTAAGTCGCTTTGGATAAAAGCGTCTAACAAGTAACATGTAATGTAATGCGCTATAAATGCGGTTGCCAGGTCCACATTAGGTATACAGCGTACGCCGGCTGGTGTTAAAAATCACCCAATAACCCAGCAATGTTAATGATGATATCTTCTCTGTTATTTTCAGGCATTCCAAGGGAGAGGAGGGGCACTGAGGGCATCTGTTACGTTCCCTATTGGCTAGGGGAACAAAAGGGAAACGACACGACCAGAGTAGAATTGGTATGTGTTACAAGCGGTTTATTTGTAACTGCAAATGAGTAAAATTATATACACAAACAGTTTGGCCCAACAACGGGTCAAACTGTTACTATCTAACAAAAGGGTCTCCAAAAGAGAGTTGCCCAGTACTATACAAAAAGGAAAATAAAATATCTCACTTCTAAAGTGGAACAAACAATAAACCAAACGAGGCTGTGGGAGAACACAGCTGGTGCTGATCAACAGGTGCTAATCACCTGGGTCTAAGCAATATACACACAAATGCTGGTCTACAGGTGCTAATCACCTGGATCTAAGCAATATACACACAAATGCTACACACAGAACTACTACAACACACTGCTACTCAGTGTAGCTAACACAGGAACCCTACTGAACACACTGCTAGGCAGTCTAACGAATCACAGAGTATGGCGGTAGTATAGCGAGAGGCTTGAGGCGTCTGTCCCATAATACAGAGCCTCCTGAATGATGTCCGTGCCCGGCCTTTGTACTCCTCCCACGGTTGACGTGGCAGAAGCGTGCGGGGATTGGATAACGTCCGTCCAATCACCGCGGATGTTGCGAGGTCGGGACGGCCAATGACAGCAGAGGAACTGCACAGCTCATTTACATAGGTACACACAAACAGAGTTAAGGGCATAACAAAAGTAGCGGCTGTAACAGCATCATATCAAGTCAGCCTCCACATTGCCAAAGCAAAGAAGCCCATCGGGGAGCAGCTGATAAAGCCTTGTCTTAAAGATGTGTGTCTCTCTGTCTTGGGTGAGGATGCAGCGAACAAAATAGAGTCTGTCCCACTCTCAAACAACACCATTGCATCCAGAATCAAGGATATGTCAGCTGACATCCAAAAAACAGTCACAGAGGAAATACTGCAGCACAAATTATTTTCACTGCAGCTTGACGAGTCTGTGGATGTTGCTGGGATTCCCCAGTTAATGGTATTTGACAGATACATTAGTGGTAAAGATATCAAGGAGGAGTTCCTATTCTGTGACCAGCTGCACACAACAACAAGGGGAGAGCATATTTTCAGAGTGGTGGACACACATTTGAAAGAACTGAAATTAGAATGGGAAAACTGTATAGGGTTTTGCGCTGATGGTGCAAGGAGCATGACTGGGTGCAGGTCTGGTTTTGTGGCTCATGTACGTAAAGTGGTCCCAAATGTGAAGGTAACACACTGTATTATCCACAGGGAGGCTTTGGCTAGCAAAGCATTGCAACAGGACTTAGGTGAGGTTCTTGATGTGGTTGTTAGAGTGGTACATCTAATAAAAAAGCGACCACTACAATCAAGGCTCTTCAGAGAGCTCTGCAAGGAAATGGGGGCAGAGCATGAGCACCTACTCTTCCACTGTGAGGTACGGTGGCTCTCCAAGGGAAAAGTTCCACAGAGAGTGTGGGAGCTGAGAGAGCAGGTCATGGCTTACCTGAAAAATGAGGACGCTAACCTTGTCAAGCATTTTGAGGACAAGCGCTGGTTGGCAAGATTTGCCTACCTTGTGGACATTTTTAACAAGCTCAACATGCTGAACACCAGCCTTCAAGGAAAAGAGAACAGCATATTGGATCTTGAAGATGGAATACAAGGATTTGAAGCACGCCTTGGTCTGTGGCATTCCCAGCTGGTTGCAGGAGAACTGGCAATGTTTCCTGTTCTCACTGCCTACCAAGTAAGCACCGGTCTTCCCTTGAGTGACTCTGTGAAGCAAAACATAGTCGAGCACTTGTCTCAACTACAGGAGAACTTCAAGCGGTACTTCCCTGACTCACAGAGAGCTCAAAACCTTCAGTGGGTGAAGTTTCCCTTCCAAGCTGTGCCATCACAAGACCTGGGTCTCAGTCAGGCAGAGTTAGAGGCACTGGTCACACTGCAGGTCAACAGGGGCAGTAAGATGCTGTTTTAGTAAGACACCGTTTTGGGTTGCTCATTTCCAGCAGGCTGAGTTCTCCTGCTTGGCTAAGATAGCTGTACAAGTATTGATACAGTTTGGCAACACATACTTGTGTGAATCTGGGTTTTCTACTTTAGCATACCTGAAAAACAAATACAGAGACAGGCTAAATCCTGAGCATGACCTCAGATTGGCACTGTCAAAAACCCAGCCCAGAATAGATCTGCTGGTTGAAAACTGCAACCAGCCACATACCTCTCATTAGATGTCATTGTTATTATATTATATCATGTATCAATATATGATATAATACTCCTTCTAGCATGTCAGATAAGAAAATATTGTAAATAAGTCAGTAAAGTTAATCAGTTGCCAAGTGTTAGAGTTTATTTGTCTCTCAGTGTTTTACAACAGCTCTGTTCATTTAAAAGTGTTTACAAAATGTGTGTACATAGTTTTTGATCTAGTGACAAACTTAATGTTGCACTTCTGATCATTTAAATGTGGTTTCACCTGTACTGTATACACCTGACTGCACTTCCTATAGTTAGTGTTTTGTCCCTTTCTGTTTACAACATGTTTTGCTTTGTTCATTTAAAATACTTTAAAATGGTGTGTTCATAGTTTTTGAGCTAGTGACAAACTTAATATTGCACTTTTGATAATTGTATAATTTAAATTTGATTTGTACTGTACTTGACTGCACTTCCCATGTTTCGTCTTTCTGCTTTGATCCTTATTTTTTCTGGGAAAGCTCAAAGGGAAGGTTGTTATGGTGAGAAACCTAATTGCTGCGATGCACTTTATAATTAAATAAATATTTTCATTTTAAATTCATGGTGTGTTGCATTCTTTGTTTATAAATATAGATATTATGGAAAATCATGACATTTTTTGAGCTTGGGTCCCCTTAGGACCACAACATTTCTGTTTTGGGTCTCATGCTGAAAAAGTTTGGGAACCCCTGCTCTATCGTATGGACGGTTCCTTCACACGAGGCCGTAACAGAACCGCGGAAACGGAACCCTCAAACGATAACGGGTCCCAAGGTGGATAGATCTGCGGACGGAATGCTCTGGGGGGCCAAACGGCTCCGTGTGTACGCCCTATACGCCATGGCCCTGCCTCTACCTACCTCTCCTGCTCACCCGCGTCATTGCTGATGTGTTTTGCCAACAACAACAGCAGTACCGGTAAAATATGCTGAAGACCGGCAAATCTAAATCTCGCCGGTCAAAATGACGCTTATTGTTTAGGTGTGCTTTGACACTCAGGCAGTCATATCATTAGCTAGAACTAGCTAGATCTGATCGATATGGAGATAAACGCGAGTGAAGTCTAATCGGACAGGAGAGAGAGATCAGAGATCAGCTGCTGCTGACGGAGACACGCAGCTCTGCATGATCACCTGCAGCTCCGCCCGCTGTGATGGAGCGTCGAGCGGAACAAAACACACACTTCAAGTTAGATCATCACATGTAGCTATTTTAATTACCTCTCAAACTACCTAAACTAGTTATAAATATGTTTATTTTTACTGTTGGGTCCATGGGCGCGGGAAGGGGGGTGCTGAGGGCGCTGCAGCACCCCCTAGCGGCAGGCAGGGGGTGCAGAGCTCCCCTGTCTGAATTATTATTTGACGGTTATTGCTGCTCCCGCTGTGCATAATCTGTGTAATATGTAGCCAATAAATTCCACATTGTTGGTAAATAATATTTTGGCCTGCCCCGAATGTTTTTTCTGTAGCACCGGACAATTCTACCT